>NC_045961.1:13306685-13606685 GCF_010909765.2 Amblyraja radiata
AACCAACATGGACAAATTTAGCAGAGATGATGGATTGTAATACTGTGCTTCAGTGGGTAATAGATTTAAGGCTTTCTCTGTTCATGTTAAGAACTGTCAGATGCTATGATTGAAGGAATGCCAATCGGAATTCTAATTTGTTACTTTGTCGCTTTTAACTTTGTTCCTCTGTCAAAATGCTTCCTCTGCTGCTATATTTAAGCATCCTCTAATCAAACGCTTGAATAAATTTGACAGATGAACCGCAAGTCGAGAAGGCAAATGAGTTGTTTTAGCTTTTCCTTTAATCACACGTTTGATGTTATTAATTATGGTGTTGCGTATTCTTCAACCTACCAACCTTCAACTAATAACGGAAGATTTTCTGTGCATTACTGGTAACTCTACCATACCTGCCGGTCAAAATTCTTTCAACAATATTTTGTTTGTAGTTACCCAGCTCATTATTGGGTGAGTCCATTGTTACGATTCGATGATGACTTTAAATCATCCTCCATCCTTAGCATCTCAGAAGAAATTGGGCGGCACAGTGGTGCAGCGGTAGAGCTGCTGCCTTACAGCGCTTACAGTGCCAGACATCCGGGCTCGAACCTGGCTACGGGTGCCTGTCTGTACAGAGTTTGTACGTTCTCCCGTGACCTATATGGGTTTTCTCCGAGATCTTCAGTTTCCTTCCACACTCCAAAGATGTACAGGTTTGTCGGTTAATTGGCTTGGTGTAAATGTAAACAAAAAATGTCCCTAGTGTAGGAGTAGGATAGTGTTAATGTGCGGGGGTCCCTGGCCGGTGTGGATTGGTGGTCTGAAGGGCTTGTTTCCCCGCTGTATCTCTAATCTAAACTAAACTAAGGTCATGGACAGGTAACGTTTCTGCAAACTAATTGTATGTGGGGGCGGGAGGTGGAAAGGAAGCCGGAATAGAGGATGTGCAGGACAAAGCCTGGCAGGTAAGAAGCCGACACAGGTGAGGAAGGATATTTGATCGTCAGCTGGTTGGACATGGATCCCACATAGGTTCAAGTTCAAGTTCAAGTTCAAGTGAGTTTATTGTCATGTGTCCCTGTATAGGACAATGAAATTCTTGCATTGCTTAAGCACACAGAAAATAGTAGGCATTTACTACAAAACAGATAAATGTGTCCATATACCATGATATAAATATATACACACATGAATAAATAAACTGGTAGTGCAAATAACAGAAAGTGGTTGCTAATAATCAGAGTTTTGTCCGAGCCAGGTTTAATAGCCTGATGGCTGAGGGGAAGTAGTTATTCCTGAACCTGGTTGTTAGTGGGCAAAATTAGGGCACATGGTATTGGGGGTAGAGTGCTGACATGGACGGAAAATTGGTTGGCAGACAGGAAACAAAGAGTAGGGATTAACGGGTCCCTTTCAGAATGGCAGGCAGTGACTAGTGGGGTACCACAAGGCTCGGTGCTAGGACCACAGCTATTTACAATATACATCAATGATTTGGATGAAGGGATTCAAAGTAACATTAGTAAATTTGCAGATGGCACAAAGCTTGGTGGCAGTGTGAACTGTAGGGAGGATGCTATGAGAATGCAGGGTGACTTGGACAGGTTGATGGAGTGGGCAGATGCATGGCAGATGAAGTTTAATGCAGATAAATGTGAGCTTATCCACTTTGGAAGCAAAAACAGGGAGGCAGATTACTATCTAAATGGCGTCAAGTTGGGAAAAGAGGAAGAATAACAGGATCTGGGGGTCCTCGTTCATCAGTCTATGAAAGTAAGCATGCAGGTACAGCAGGCAGTGAAGAAAGCGAATGGCATGTTGGCCTTTATAAAAAGAGGAGTCGAGTATAGGAACAAAGAAGTCCTGCAGTTGTACAGAGCCCTAATGAGACCACACCTGGAGTATTGTGTGCAGTTTTGGTCCCCTAATTTGAGGAAGGACATTCTTTCTATTGAGGGTGTGCAGCGTAGGTTTACAAGGTTAATTCCCGGGATGGCGGGACTGTCATATGCTGAGAGAATGGAGCGGCTGGACTTGTACTCTCTGGAGTTTAGAAGGAGGATATCTTATTGAAACATATAAGATTGTTAAGGGTATAATGGGCAGTGAAAAAGGTTATCCAAGTGTAGGGAAATTGCTCAGTAGGTCAGAAGGTCAAAGTGTGTGACCAACGGAGTCGCTCGAGCCTACTGGAAGACAAGCAAGCCTCCGGCATACACACGTCACACATGCAACACGTACTACCGCTATACAAAATTTCATTTGATGTTCTTACCTGGTAAATACCGTAAAAATGGTCAGTTTCTGTGCGGTTAAAGATTGTGGGAATAGGGTTAACCGTGAGAGCCATTTATCGTCCTTCAAAATTCCAAAAATAAGGAGAAATTATGGTAGAGAGAAGGGACAGTTGAAGGGACAACAACAGCTAAAGTGGTTGGCGAACATTGGCCGTGCAGATATCAAGATGGAACAGATCGAGAATTATCGCGTTTGTTCACTGAATTTCATCAACAGTAATGGGCCACTCCCACTTAGGCGATTTTTTTTGGCGACTGTCATAGTTGTAGCAGCTCACCAAAAAAACGGCGACTGGACCCCTCCTACGACAATGTCTACAACAACCTACCACCTAGTCAATGTCAAGCTACGGCAAGCTACCGACGACCGGCTACCCATTAGGACATCCACCTATGACCACACATACGACCACCCACGTCCACCCGCGACAAGCTACGACAAGGTAAGACAATTCAGTCGCCGGTACCTGTCGCCAGTTGATGTAGGTTGACGTAAGTAGTCGCTAATGAAATTCATGGAAATCAGCACCGGCGACAACCTACGCCATCCTGGCGACAACCTATGACAGCACCTACGTCAGGAGAAGTCAAACTACGCGCATTGGCCTCAAGTCAATTCTCACTGTCTGTCACCAAATGTTTTAAACATTTCAAAATCCAGCGGTGACCAAAAAAATGCTACAATTCTATGGGAGACTGAGGAGACTCTCACGACCATACAGGCAAGACTCCGGCATCCGTGTGGCCTGTAGTTGCCTAACAAATTGCCTAAGTGGGACAGGAGCATAAGGCATACTATGTGTTTTTTCTTGATTCCTTTGGTATATAAAAAGTTTTAGAAGTTACGATGGTTCTCAAGTGATTGTTTACATGTAGAAAGTCCATGCTTCTGAAGGGAAAATTCTCAGAAAAATATCGCAAATCTTCTATATAATTGAACTAAGGGCCGACAAAATTATCCGTTGGTTTTGAATTACATTTTACTCTGATGCAAGTCAAGGAATGGCCGAATTGTTAGCTAGTAATTGAACATAATTCAGCTCAGTTAATAGACAACATCTTTGAAAGGGAGGGGGTGTTTAAGCTTTCAGGACATGTTAATATTTTCCAAAATATACATTTCAATGTTACATGTTTAATACCCACTCACCTTTATTTACATTTATTTATTTATTTTTGCTACAGAACAGCCTGCAGCATGGAACAATATTACCAATCCTGATTGGGAGCCAACTGTGAATATGGGACGCGGTGATGACAATGAGCAGGATAGACAACGTACACAAGAACGCCATGTGCGTGCGATAAGAAGAGAGAGTATGAAGGCAGATTTGATCACAGCTCAAGTACTCGTAGCTCATTATGCAACAACCTGTTGTAGTTTGTATTCATACAATGTTGATAAGAATATCATGGAATATCAGATCGTTATGATGTAATGAATGCAACGGTTATTTCATGCATCAAATATTAGATAGGGGGCGCCGTCCTGTGTGCTATGGCTGCCCAGCCTGCAGCTGTTCGTTTTTCACTCTTTTTTTTATTTTTAGTGAGTTTTAGTGTTTTGTTTTTGGAGCTCTAGTCTTTTTTTATGTGGGGGAGGGGGGAGGAAGGGAGAAACTACTTTTCAGGGTCCCTACCTGGTCGGAGAGGCAGCTTTTCTCCAGGCTGCACTTTCGACCCGTCCTCGCGGCCTACCAGCGGGCCTGGAGCGGCGTTTCCTGAGGGGACCGCCCAGTACCTCGGCTTCGGTGGCGGCACAGCACTGGAGCGCTATTGCGGAGCGGGCGATGCCTTGCCCGGGTCTCCGCGCTGGAACTCCCGAATGCTGAGACCGCCGAGAAAAACATCGCGGAGCTGCGGGAGTGTGGAGCGCGTCAGCTGCGGGCGGTGGCGCTGACTTTAACATCGGGAGCCTGGGATCTCTTGATGAGATCGCCAGTGGTGGAGCTCCATCTGGCGCGGCCTTGTTGGATTCGGAAGCCGCGGTCTCCGGTAAGGGAAGCGGCCGTTCCAGGGTTCCCATGTCGCTGAGAGGATTCTCCCGACGCCAGAGCACCATCACCCCGCGAGAACGGCCTGCAACATCGGGCCTCCGTAAAGGTGCCTGCGGAGGCCTCAATAGGCCCGACTATGGGTGGACATGGGATGGGGACTGGACATTGTGCCTTTCCTCATAATGGGACCCATTGTGGGGGGATGTTTTTATGTTTAAATGTCATTATTACTGTTATGTCTGTATTCTTTCTTTATGTGCTGCATTGGCAAGAAGCATTTCACTACACCTAGGTGTATGTGACCAATAAAATAACCTTTGAACCATAATAGCACCGATTACGTGGAAACTAGCGCAAAAATCCAAATGAGTGCACTTTCTATCCGTTAAATTTAAACATCACTAAAAGTTTATCGAACGAGTTTATGAACCTGATTAAAAACTTACGAATAGCATAAACAAATGATAGAAAACTTAATTATCCACAAACCACTCGTTAACTGGACAATTCTTTGGAATATATACACTTTTGTCATGCAACGAACCATTTGCAAATTGATTGTGAGCCTCCGATGACTTGTATGCCTGGAAATTATTTGCCATGTATGGACTTGGTGTTGATATGAGGTATGTCATGATGTCCATGGAATTGAGTTCTGGAAGTTGGGAAATATCACGTGATTTCTCTTTCAGCCACTAAATAAGGGTTGATACCAATCACAGAAACGTTTAGGACATATCGGGCGTACTTGTCAGTTGAAAGATTGGAAGCATGCTGTGACAATTTGAATGGCTGCTGGGACCGAAGATGGTCCCGCCGTAGTGGCAGCCATCGTAATCAACACACTCGTGCTTGCCTCCAGTACACCGCTTGTCCTCCAGAAGGCGTTGAGTAGCAACATTACGGGTCAAGTGTCGCCGGCCGTACATGATAGGATCTAGCTCAACTGTGAAAGTGAACCAAGGAAACGAAGGCAGATGGTTTTTAACTCTTGCTAGTTAGACATGTTGGCTTTTAGTAGGTTAAACAAGGGCAGGACTTGCACCGAAAATGGCAGGGCTTGGAGAGCGTTGTAGAACAGATCAACCCTGAGGTGTATGTACTGTATCTGGTTAATATTATGTGCAGTTCTGGCTGCATAGATTTGGTCCTAGAAATTATGGAGGAAAGATTGACAAGGATATTACTGGGACTGCATGGTTTGAGTTATGGGAAAACATAGAAACATAGAAACATAGAAAATAGGTGCAGGAGTAGGCCATTCGGCCCTTCGAGCCTGCACCGCCATTCAATATGATCATGGCTGATCATCCAACTCAGTATTCTGTACCGGCCTTCTCTCCATACCCCCTGATCCCTTTAGCCACAAGGGGCACATCTAACTCTCTCTGAAATATAGCTGATGAACTGGCCTCAACTACCTTCTGTGGTAGAGAATTCCAGTGATTCACCACTCTCTTGTGAAAAATGTTGTTCTCAAGACTGGATAGACTGTGGTTTTTATTTCCTGGAGGCTGAAGGGTGAACTTATAGAATAGATCAGGTAGATGCAGAGTTTTTTGCTCAGAGCAGGGGAATCAAGGACCTGAGGACATAGGCATAAGGTGAAGGGGAATAGATTTAATAGGAATCCAAGGGGTAACTTTTCCACACAAAGGGTGGTGGGTGTATGGAACAAGCTGGCAGAGGAGGTAGTTGAGGTTGGGATATCACAATGTTTAAGAAACAGTTAGAGAGGATAGGACAGATTTGGAGGGACATGTTGTCAAGCGCAGGCAAGTGGGACTAGTGCAGCTGGGACATGTTGGCCGGTGTTGGCAAGTTGGTCCGAAGGGCCTCGTTCCACACTGAATCACTCTATGGCTCTGTGACCTCTATAATTACATGAAATGAAGTGGTGCTTTGATAACATGAATGGTCACGGTCTTTTGACCAGGGAAGTGTGTCTAAAACATAGATTTAAGATGAGAAGGGAATTGTTCAAAGGGCAGCCGAGAAGCAACATTTTCACATAAAGAGTTGTGCATGTGTGGAATAAGCTGCCGGAGGAAGCAGTAGAGTTGGGTAGAATTATACATTTAAAATATACTAGACCAAGTGGGACCCGTTGGGTCCCATTCACACGAGAGGGCAGGTCCCCATGCAATATTCCACCTCTCCACCAATTCCAATATTGGTGGCCAGTGGGGGGGGGGGGGGGGGGGGGCTTTCTGGAGCACTAATATGGGTGTTGTGGGCCAAAGGGGCTGGTTTTTAGAGGGCTAGTATGCACATTGTGGGCCGAATGGATTCTTGAGCTGGCAGCTCAGTTACTACACAGGCCTGGTAGGCTGGCAGCTCAATCACTCAGGCCTGGTGGGCTGGCAGCTCAGTCACTCAGGGTTGCGGGGCTGGCAGCTCAGTCACTCAGGGTTGGTGGACTGGCAGCTCAGTAACTCAGGGCTGGTGGGCTGGCAGCTCAGTCACTCAGGGCTGATGGGCTGGCAGCTCAGTCACTCAGGGTTGCGGGGCTGGCAGCTCAGTCACTCAGGCCATGGTGGACTGGCAGCTCAGTCACTCAGGGCTGATGGGCTGGCCGCTCAGTAACTCAGGGCAGGTGGGCTGGCTGCTCAGTTACTCAGGGCTGGTGGGCTGGCTGATCAGTCACTCAGGGCTGGTGGGCTGGCAGCTCAGAAACTGCCAGAAATTCTGCAGAAAAGAGGTGAGAGACTCTGTGAGGGTGGAGAGTCAATTTTAGAAATTTTCATATTTCTTAAAAGATCACAGCAATGAAGGAGGAAAGTATATCCTGGCCTGGATCTCACAGGGAGCCAATGAAGGGAGGGAGAAAAATACTGGGGTGAGGTTTAATACTTACGGGGGAATACTTACTAATGGGCCGAGGGGACTCGTCCTGGGCTAGTACATGCCCCATGGGCCGAAGGGACAACAAAAAAAAGAGTGAAATCTCAGTGAAAGGCACTTTTTGTGGACTTTTCCTGGCCTGGCACGGGCCTTTTGGGCCAAAATGCTCCTCCTGGGCTAATACAAGCATTTTGGGCAAAAGGGACTGGTTTCTGGGCTAATAGGGGCCTTGTGGGCCGAAATGAATGGTTTCAGGTAGGCCAAAGGTGAGCTGGCAGTTCACACAATCATGGCTGGTGGGCTGGCAGTCCACTCACTCACTCATGGCTGGTGGGCTGGCAGTTCACTCAATCATGGCTGGTGGGCTGGCAGTTCACTCACTCATGGCTGGTGGGCTGGCAGTTGACTGACTCACGGCTGTTGGGCTGGCTGTTGATTGACTCACGGCTGATGGGCTGGCAGTTGATTGACTCACGGCTGGTGGGCTGGCAGTTGATTGACTCACGGCAGGTGGACTGTCAGTTCACTCACAGCTATTCCTTGAAATTCCAGAAAGGCTGAGCCTCTCACACATCAAATCCAGCATCCCTGCCTCACTGGACTCACATCAATTCGCATACAGGAGAAATAGATCCACAGAGGATGCCATCTCTCTGGCTCTTCACACTGTCTTGACTCACCTGGAAAGACAGGGCACATACGTGAGGATACTTTTCATAGACTACAGCTTTGCCTTTAACATGGTCATCCCCACCAAGCTCAAAATCCACCAGCTAGGCCTCAGCACGTCGATATGCGACTGGATCCTGAATTTCCTGACGGAGCGACCGCAGGCAGTGAGACTGGGCCCACACCTGTCCTCCACTATCACCCTGAGTACCGGCACACCACAGAGCTGTGTCCTGAGCCCCATGCTCTACTCCCTCTTCACACACAACTGTGTTTCTGCATTCAACACCAACACCATTGTCAAGTTTGCAGTCGATAAAACGGTGATCGGGCTGATCACCAACGGTGATGAAACACACTACAGAGCGGAGGTGCAGAACCTGGCGGACTGGTGCTCAGATAACAACCTGTCACTAAACACCTCTAAGACCAAGGAGCTGATTATCAACTTCAGAAAGTCACATAATGGGGAATACGCTCCAATATTTATCAACGGGGACAGTGTGGAGAGAATGTCCAGTTTAGGTTTTTGGGCACACACATTTCAGAGGACCTCACATGGTCCACCAACACTGCTATGCTGGTCAAGAAGGCACAGCAATGACTGTTCTTCCTGAGAACACTGAAAAAGACTGGTCTGCCCCAACAGCTGCTGACGACCTTCTACCGCTGCACCACAGAGAGTATCCTAACATATGGCATCTCTGTGTGGTATCTCATCTGCATGGAGGTGGAGAGGAGAGCTCTTCAGCGGGTCGTCCACAGAGCGCAGAAGATAATTGGGACACAGCTATCAGCCTTGGAGGGCATCTACAATACACGGTGCCTCAGGAAGGTCATCAGCATTCATAAAGACTCCTCACACCCTTGCAATAGTCTGTTCGAACTTCTACCTTCCAGAGATGTTACAAGGCCTTCTATGCCCGCACCTCCAGACTTAGGAACAGCTTCATACCCAGAGCTACAGCGGCTCTGAACCGGCCCTGCTGAATGCCCCGCCATGAACTGTCTCCCTCAGATGGTCACGTCGCACATCGACCCGGAACAGACCTATTTGAACTTTATACTGCTTTAACTGTTTTTTTTAATCTTGTTTCACTGGGTGTCTAAATTTTTAGCTAATTAAGTTATTACATCGGATGGAAGTTGCACTCCAAATCTCGTTGTACCTATGTGCCATGACAATAAAATATATAATATTATTATTATTATTATTATTATTATTATTATATTATATTATTATTATTATTATTATTATTATTATTATTATTATTATTATTATTATTATTATTATTATTATTATTTTATTATTATTTCAAGCAGAGTGCAGGCCACCAAATTTAAATTCAATTTCATACCATTTCAAGCAGAGTGCATAACTTTTTTATTTTTCATCGATCGGAAAAATGCTCAAGGTTGCCTC
This sequence comes from Amblyraja radiata, assembly GCF_010909765.2. NCBI lineage: Eukaryota > Metazoa > Chordata > Chondrichthyes > Rajiformes > Rajidae > Amblyraja > Amblyraja radiata. Next base: position 13,315,898 of record NC_045961.1, read on the forward strand.
AGTGGAGGATGACTATGAGTAAGATGGCCAAAAATTATAGCGATGTAGGGTAGTGTTTTTTCAAAAATCAATATACAGCGCAGACAGGAAGTGGTCAAAATGAGTCTTTTAGTTATATAGATTTGGGCAGGTTCATGTGTAGACAAGTTTTGGAGGGGTATAGGCCAAATGCAGGCAAATGGGAATTGCTCGGGTAGGCAACTTGGTCAACATAAGCGAATTAGGCAAAAGCGCATTTTTCCATGCTGTACGACTTTTGGACTCTTTCCTTGCTCAACCACAGAATCTTCATATGGTTCGACATTGGACATCAAATGATCTCTTTCCAGGGAAGACAAAGGGAGATACTGATTGCCTTGGAAGGAACTGCAGATGTTGGTTTACACCGAAGATAGGCACACAATGCTGGAGTAACTCAGTGGGACAGGTAGAATCTCTGGAGAGGAGGAATGGGTCGAAACCCTTCTTCAGACTCTGCCGAATCTCCCTCTGTGTCTCCCTCTCCCCTGACTCTCATTCTGGACACAAAAGGTCACCCATTCCTTCTCTCCAGAGATGCTGCCTGTCCCGCTGAGTTACTCCAGCATGTTGTGCCTATCTTTGGTTTAAACCAGCATCTGCAGGTCCTTCCTACACATGGGTAGAACACATTAGGGAGTTGCAATGTTTCAACCCAGCAATGATGAAAGATGACAGATGCATTTCCTGGATAAGATGGTGTGTGAAACAGGAAGCTTAAAATGGTGCTGCCCTTGCACTTTTTGCCAGTCAAGAGAGTACTGTCAGCAACTGACATGCATTATGTATTAAGGGCGGCACAGTGGCACTGCGGCAGAGTTGATGCCTTACAGCGCTTGTAGCGCCAGAGACCCGGCTTCAATCCCAACTATGGGTGCTAACAGTACGGACCACGTGGGTTTTTATCTGACATCTTCGGTTTCCTCCCACAATCCAAAGAAGTACTGGTTTGTATGTTAATTGGCTTGGTATAAATGTATAAATGTAAAATTGTCACTACTGTGCCTAGGGTAGTGTTAATGTGTGGGGATCGCTGGTCGGTGCACACTCGGTTGGGTGAAGGGTTTGTTTCTACGCTGTACAGTATCTCTAAACTAAACTAAACTAAATGTGGAAGAAATGCTGTGTGTGCTTAATAGGAGACTAAATATTTTGAGTGTTATTGGAGTGCCATTGTGCTAATAGCACTCCACAATACCTCAGGAGCAAGTTGTAAAAAAGAAAATGCCTCATCTTATTTTACCCTCAGCCTCCTCACTGAAGCCTTTTGTGCCTAATCCTCCACACACCATTCTTCACTTTAACATCGAAGTACCGAAAAGTGAAAGTCCTGGATATAGTGGATGTGAAAAAAATGTGTCCACTAGTGGGAGAGTCTAGGACCAGAGGCCATAGCCTCAGAATGAAAGAACGTTCCTTTAGTAAGGAGACCAGGAGGAATTTCTTCAGTCGGAGGGTGGTGAATCTGTGGAAATATGTGCCACAGGAGGCTGTGGAGGCCAAGTCATTGGACATTTTTAAGGCAGAGATAGATAGATTCTTGATTTGTACGGGTGTCAGGGGTTAGATGGAGAAGGCAGCAGAATGGGGTTAGATGAGAGAGATACAGTAGATCAGCCATGTTTGAATGGTGGAGTAGACGATGGGCCAAATGGCCTATTTCTGCTCCTATCACTTATGACTTTATGAACTCATGAACACATAACCTCCCCCAACACAGCCGCTCACAAAGTCTGAAGGCCAATATCTCAGAGTTATAATATGGAGTGTGCATTGCACGCCCAGTGTCAGAGTATTTCAGTGGCCGCCTGGTGTAGTTATGTTTTAGTGGTCATTCAGTATCTGGGTGTTTCCGTGATCACCCAGTATTTTAGTGGCGCTCAGAATACTGCCATTTTCAGCTTGGGTCTTGGAGATTCTGAAGTAGGGTCTTGACCCGAAACGCCACCCATTCCTTCTCTCCAGAGATGCTGGCTGACCGGCTGAGTTACTCTAGCATTCTGTGTCTATCCTTGGAGAGTTCATACTGTTGCTACCATTGCACTTGATGCCAGATATAAAAGCAAGCTCCAAGATCACCAGGACAATCCAGAAATCTATTCTCCATATCTCCACATAAAAAAACGTTCTGCCATAAGTCTTCTGCTGAGACCCTTTCCCTTCCATTTCCTACCCTTGCTTCTAATATTGTATCCTGTCGTGCGTGCTCTCTGTGCACATTCCTAGTTATGGTCAATTCCCAGAGCAACTCTGACAAATCACCCATGTCGGGGAACAACTGAGCCGTGAAGTCAGCAAAATTAAACCCACTGCGTAGAAAGGAACTGCAGTTTAGTTTAGTTTTGAGATACAGCACGGAAACTGGCCCTTCGGCCCACCGGGTCCACGCCGACCAACAATCTCAGTATTTCAGTATTCAGAATTAACTTTATTGTAATTTCACCAAGTACTTACATACACAGAAAAAATGAAAAATTGTTTCTCATCAGTTTTTGTCACAATAAATAAATCAAAACAGAATTTTGATAAAACATACAACTTTAAAATTACCATATCTAAAATAGACCTAAAATTGAACTGAAAACAGACATTCAAACCGAACAGTGACTTTACCTTGACAGGTGTCTAGCTGTCAAAGTTTGGGCGAGGTTAGATGTGAGATCTCCGCACAATAACACTATCCTTCAACCACTAGGGACAATTTTTACATTTACCAAGCCAATTAACCTACAAACATGTACATTTTTGTAATGTGGGAGGAAACCGAAGATCTCGGAGAAAACCCACGCACGGGGTCACGGGGAGAACGTACAAACTCCGGACAGACAGCACCTGTAATGGGGATCGATCCCGGGTCTCCGGCACTGCATTCGCTGTAAGGCGGCAACTGTACTGCAGCTCCACCGTGACTGTCCAGTCCATCTAAACCTGCAGATGCTGGTTTAAACCGACGATAGACACAAAAAGCTGGAGTAACTCAGCGGGACAGGCAGCAATTGGGGAGAAAAGGAATGGGTGACATTTCGGGCCAAGACCATTCTTCAGACAGAGTCAGGTGAGAGGGAAACTGAAGATGTAGTGGACTACAGGAAGAATGTAAAGTGTGACCCTTCTTCAGACTAGTCCAGTGAATGACGTTTCGGGCCGAGACCTTTCTTCAGGCTGCTCAATAACTCCATGTGTACAATCCTCCATGTGTTTAAACTGCTTGACTGTGCATTATGGAATATTTATAAAATTATCAATTTCACCAAAAGTACGTATAGGTCCACCAAACCCTTCATGGAAGTCCATGAGAATAACACATGCCGCGGGTAGCTTCTTCTTGCGTATGGCGTGCACAGCCTAAAGATGTAGGACAACTTGTTCAATTTGATCTTATTTTATTGTGCACGGCAGGTTGATTGAATTCATCAAAACAGGGCAGACCACGTGAAGGTTGCAATCTTCCACCTCCCGTGGGTAGCAATTTTGAAACTACGTTAAATCCAAGCCCGATTTATCCCCCGATGCTATTTAGGTCAGGACTGTAAGCTCAAGGTTTTTGCTCTGGTTCCTCTGTCATAGTAACCTTTTATTTCCATTCAAGCTTCTTTCTGCTGCATGAAACAAATATCTCAGACATCACTGCAGATATATCCTCATGGGACACACATACTTTGTAATCCAAGTCCCATCTCGTTGGACTTTTGTTTCATGCTCCTTTACCCTTAATTGCAACATTTCAAGATCACAGCTTTAGCCCTTAGTCCTGATTGCTTATCTATCTCGTATTTTCTAGTATTATATATTCCGCATGATATAGAAGATGTTCATTTGACCTGTCTGGTTCTCAGATCAATACAATCAGTCCAATTTCCCTGCTTATTTCCTGTAATTTATTCTTTCTCACATCTCCATCAACTCCCTGAAATTATTCTGCTATCTGTGTGCAGTAGGAGCATATTTCACTAGACAACTGACTTGCCAGCAATGTGAGGGGAAAGAGGAGGACATAGGGATGACAGATGGCACAATGGGCTAAGTGTTCGGCTGGCAACCGGAATGTAGCCGGTTCGAATCCCGCTTGGAGTGCATACTGGCGTTGTGTCCTTGGGCAAGACACTTCACCCACCTTTGCCTGTGTGTGAATATGTGTGAATGTGTTTGAGTGATTGGTGGTGGTCGGAGATGCCGTAGGCGCAGATTGGCAGCCACGCTTCCGTCAGTCTGCCCCAGGGCAGCTGTGGCTACAGAAGTAGCTTACCACCACCGAGTGTGACTGAGGAGTGAATGAATAATGCGATGTAAAGCGCCTTGAGTATTAGAAAGGCGCTATATAAATCCCATCCATTATTATTATTATAGGGGAAACCATCGTGACCACAGGGACAATGTGCTAATTTTAGTTTAACTTAGAGATACAGCGCGGAAACAGGGCATCGGCCCACCGACTCCACACTGGCCAGCGATTCCCACACATTAACACACTAGGGACAATTTTACATTTATACAAAGCCAATTAACCTACAATCCTGTACGTCTTTGGAGTGTGGGAGGAAACCCACGCGATCACGGGGAGAACGTACAAACTCCATGCAGACAGCACCCGCAGTCAATATCAACTCCGGGTCCCTGGCCCTACAAGGCAGCAACTCTGCCGTTGTGCCACCATGCCACCCACTGCATTGTGCACTGGCAGCACCAGGAGTGAACAATGCCATCCATACATGTGCCTGCACAGCCTGAGCAAGTAAGAATGTCACTGTTCTGTCCATTTCCAATGCATATGACAATAAGCACTCTCAAGTCTCTTGAATCCTGCAAACATCTCCAGCTCCTTCACTGTAGTGTCACATTTCCATCTGCATCTTAATCTAAACCCACTCATTTCTTCTCGATTCAACCTCAATTTATCCACCTGTGTTGGATTCTTCAGTGTTGATAGCAAGGTCATCATCCTGAAACATTAACCTCATACCCCTCTCTTCACAGATGCTGTCTCACCTGAACTTTCCCAATAATTTTCTTTTTTTTTAAATTTCAGATTTCCAATATCTGCAGGATTTTACTTTTCCCTCCCAACCTGGACTCAGTCATCCCATCCATGCACCCATGTCACAGAATTATTTTCTTCCAGAGGATGGTGAGCATCGGGATGATGCTGGAGAGAATGATGAAAGCAGAATCATTTAAGAAGTGTCTAGATGAATGTTTGACACAGAAGGTTGTAACATAAGTGCCAGAAAATGGGATGAATACAGTTGAGTGGCCAATGGCCAGGTTAGAAGTGGCTACATGCTGTTTTATAGCAAAAGGATTTGAGTATAGGAGCAGGGAGGTTCTACTGCAGTTGTACAGGGTCTTGGTGAGACCACACCTGGAGTATTGCATACAGTTTTAGGACCGAGATGAGAAAAACATTTTTCACACAGAGAGTGGAGAATCTCTGGAATCCTCTACCACAGAAGGTAATTGAGGCCAGTTCATTGGATATATTTAAGAGGGAGTTAGATGTGGCCCTTGTGGCTAAGGGGATCAGGGGGTATGGAGAGAAGGCAAGTATGGGATACTGAGTTGGATGATCAGCCATGATCATATTGAATGGCGGTGCAGGCTCGAAGGGCCGAATGGCCTACTCCTGCACCTATTTTCTATGTTTCTGTCTGACTCCATAACTTTGATCCTGACAATGGGTGCTTGTCTGTACGGAGTGTGTACTTCTCCCCGTGACCTGCGTGGGTTTTCTCCGATATTTTTGGTTTCCTCCCACACTCCAAAGATGTTCAGGTTTGTAGGTTAATTGGCTTGGTGTAATTGTAAACGAAAATTGTCCCTAGTGTAGGTGTAGGATAGTATTAATGTGTGGGCATCGCTGTTCGGTGCGGACTCGGTATGCTGAAGGGACTGTTTCCGCGCTGTATCTAAACTAAACTAAACTAAACTAAGAACATGGACAGATGATGTTTCGGATCAGGACTCTTCTTCAGACTGATTGTGGGGAGGGAAGAAAGAGCCTCACAATTAGGGACGACAGATGGCACAATGGGCTAAGTGTTCGGCTGGCAACCGGAAGGTAGCCGGTTCGAATCCCGCTTGGAGTGCATACTGTCGTTGTGTCCTTGGGCAAGACACTTCACCCACCTTTGCCTGTGTGTGAATGTGTGTGAGTGATTGGTGGTGGTCGGAGGGGCCGTAGGCGCAGATTGGCAGCCACGCTTCCGTCAGTCTGCCCCAGGGCAGCTGTGGCTACAGAAGTAGCTTACCACCACCGAGTGTGACTGAGGAGTGAATGAATAATGCAATGTAAAGAGCCTTGAGTATTAGAAAGGCGCTATATAAATCCCATCCATTATTATTATTATTATTAGTCAGAGGGTAGTTAATCTGTGGAACTCATTGCCACAGAAGGTTGTGGAGGCCAAGTCAGTGGATATTTTTAAGGCAGAGATAGATAGATTTTTGATTAGTACAGGTGTCAAGGCATGGGGAGAAGTCAGGAAAATGGGATTAGAGGCAGCGGTCAGCCATGATTGATGGTGGAGTAGGCTTGATGGGCCGAATGGCCTAATTCTACTCCTATAAAGAAAATGGTGAACTGGTGAATTTGTGAACACTTGCACAGCTCTTGCGGATGGTGTGTTGAGGTGAGTAAAGGCCTATCGCTTCACTACTCCATACTAACCCTGGCTCCTTCTTATGACAGTTACCTCACTCTGTCTGAATCCAAGGACATGCATGTCTTCAGATGCAGTCTGAGAAGGGTCTCAACCTGAAACATCACCCATTCTGTCTATGCAGAGATGCGGCCTGTCCCACTGAGTTACTCCAGCATTTTATGTCTATCTTCGACATGTATTCCTTGTTGGGCTTCCATATATTTAGATGTAATTTATTAAAATAAATAAATATGTAGCTTTCGAAAGAAGGCCATGAATGAGAGAAGATAATTCCTGTCTAAACTGTGTTGTGAATGTGCACATTCTTTTCAGTATTTTGCATCTGGCTTTGAAAACATTACGTTCTTATCATTACTGTTCAGTTTGTTTTCCTACTAAACTGCAATAGAGAAGGGAATTTATGAAATGTGTCATCAATTTTTAGTTTAGTTTTAGAGATACAGTGCGGAAACAGGCCCTTCGGCCCACCGAGTCCACACCGCCCAGCAATCCCCGCACACCAACACTATCCTACACACACTAGGGATAATTTACACTTATACCGAGCCAATTAACCTATAAACCTTTGGAGTGTGGGAGGAATCCGAAGATCTCGGAGAAACCCCACGCGGTCACGGGGAGAACGTGCAAACTCAGTACAGACAGCATCCATAGTCGGGTATATTAAATAAATGTATCATTTTTAACATACATTTACATATCTCTATAACCTAGCAAATTTAGCAAGCCATCTCACCTGCAAATATGTCAAGCAGTTGGAAAATATTTTTGTCTTAAAATCTGAAGTATTATTTTCATTAAATTGCTGAGATTTCTTCTTAACACTCTGCACTTCCTCATTCTCAATTGTCTTTTGAAAAGCATCAGAGCCATGTTAGGTTTAAACATGATAGCCTCATCATGCTCTGTTGGGTAATATGGACCAATGCTCTTTGCATTCTCGCTGTCTCATGGAGCAGACAACAAAGATTTCTTACTTCCTTAAGTATGTTGTATTTTGTTAGAGGAAGGAATTTATTCATATCCTGCTAGCTAGATACCAAAGAAAGAAAAAAAACCTCATGCTTTCAGAAGTTTCCTACCAATGTTATTATTTCCTTTCAAGTTGTCAAAAACATCAATTTTTGATTATAGGCAGGCCAATATTTTAAACAGAAATAACAAGGCTGGTGCCCACACTGAGCTCCCATTCATTTATAATGCAGCCCGCCTGTGTAATTGAAGCAGAACACTGTTACATCGTGTACGATTAGTACTGGGACATTTAAGGGCAGACTTCAGTTTACAGAAGCATATAAATAATTGTCAGGGTTATTTCTCCATAACGACTGATAACAGAGAAAACCACAATCTGGTTTGTTTTATGTTCTTTCCTACATGCCAACATTTGAAAAAGATTTAATTTTTTTTCAAAAGAACAGCAGCACATGGTCATCTATTCTTTTGCCAATGAGCGAACAGAGAAGCGGCAACTTCCACTTATTTGGGGCATTGATTAACACCCTTTGTTGACACAAAATGCTGGAGTAACTCAGCGGGACAGGCAGCATCTCTGGAGAGAAGGGGTGGGTGACATTTCGGGTCGAGACCCTACTTCAGACTGAGAGTCAGGGGAGATGAAGACAGAGATAAGGAAGGGTGAGGTGTGAAAATGAGGCATCAAAAGAGATGGGGCTCAAGGAAAATGTCAAATAGATCATTGTTAGCTGGGAGAAGGTGACAACAAAGCAAATAGAGATAAAATGTAATCAAGGGGACAGTCAGACTGGTCGGAAAACTGGGAAGGGGGGGTGGGAGGGAGAGAGAGGGAGAAAGCAAAAGTTACCTAAAGTTTGAGGTCAATACAGGTTTGATCCTGACTATGAGTGCTTGTCTGCAGGGAGTTTGAACCTTCTACCCGTGACCTGCGTTGGTTTTGTTCAGGATCTCCAGTTTCCTCCCATACTCCAAAGACGTACAGGTTTGTAGGTTAGACACAAAGTGCTGGAGTAACTCAGCAGGACAGGCAGCATCTCTGGATAGAAGGAATGGTATTATAGTTTTAGTATTAGTTATACAATATGTAATATTGTTATAATTATTTTATTATAGATGATAACAATTTTATTTTTCACAGATTTAAATTAAAAATTAAATTTCTTTATTTATATAGCACATTTTTAGTCAACTTGCATTGACCCCAAAGTGCTTCACATAATTACATCCACACACACAGGCAAAGGTGGGTGAAGTGTCTTGCCCAAGGACACACACAGGCAAAGGTGGGTGAAGTGTCTTGCCCAAGGACACACACAGGCAAAGGTGGGTGAAGTGTCTTGCCCAAAGACACAACGACAGTATGCACTCCAAGCGGGATTCGAACCAGCTACCTTCCGGTTGCCAGCCGAACACTTAGCCCATTGTGCCATCTGTCATCCCAGATGGCACAATGGGCTAAGTGGTGTAAGAGGTGTAAATTATTGATCATTATTATCACAATCTATTTGCTGTGATGTAACCCGTGAAGAGACATCCCTGCCATCTTCTTACAGTGGTTTGAAAACAAAGTGAAACAAAACAGATTTGTAGAAAATCCCTCATTCACAGATTTACTCCCCACCACCATGCATTATTTGCGGGATAGCAGATCGTAAGATGCAGGTGTCAAAAAGATAACTCGTCAATGGGGAAACTGGCAGCTAATTTCAAATATTAACTTCTTGGAGAACTGTGTGGTACCAATTCAGATTTTCAGTTCCATTGAAATAATGGAAAGAAAATTTCCATCATGAATATTTCCATTGCCTTGCGGCACAGTGGCACAGTGCCCTTACAGCACCAGAGACCCGGGTTTGATCCTGACTATGGGTGCTGTCTGTATGGAGTTTGTACGTTCCCCCTGTGACCTGCGTGGGATTTATCTGAGATCTTTGGTTTACACCCACATTCCAAAGATGCACACATTTGTAGGTTACTTGGCTTGGTATAAATGTAAAATTGTCCCTAGTGAGTGTAGGGTGGTGTTAATGTGCGGGGATCGCTGGTCGGTGTGGACTCAGTGGGCCGAAGGGCCTGTTTCCGCGCTGTATCTCTAAACTAAACTAAACATTGCTTGTGTTGTTCCGTTCTCATAAACATCTGTTCCTAGTGATTGGACTATCCTATTCACAAATTCATATTTTACATGGCCAATTGGGCCAAAGGTCAAAGAATGCAAGCATGGACTGTCACTGTCTGGGTGAAAGAGGCAATCCCGTCTATTGTGCGAACTATTACTGCTTATTCCTACCTTTCTAATTCTTTCCATCAGAACTCTGAAAAGATCATCTTTTCAAGAATATATCCAGTTTTCTTTCTGAAAACATGAGTTAAGCTCCTTCCTTCACTCTTTCAAATGTGTATGTTAGAATTTAGCAACACGCTGCGTTTCAAGAATGTCTCATCTCACAGTATGTTTTTGCCAGAAGGCGATGGTTTCATACAAGATTTTAACTATTAAATTGGTCATATAAAATAAGTGTGAACAATGAAAGGGTAACATGTACAACTTATTTGTTTTAGTACATAAACAGATTTGTTTCTCAACGAGTTCCTGGTCCTCAGTTGCAATAATCCAGGGGTTATGTATGAAGTCTTTCAACTGCACACTCCTGGAATATTTCAGTTTCAGTTCCTGCTAATTCTGAGGCAGGTCACTCCAGTCAGCCTGACCCTGCGAATGGAATTTTATAAGTTAGAGGTCAAGGTTACATTTGATCAGTCATCTCTCAGCCTGCTTGAGAAGCACCTATAGTGACAGTTTAGTTTTGTGTAGTTTAGAGATACAGCGCGGAAACAGGCCCTTCAACCCACCGAGTCTGCACTGACCAGCAAATTTGGAGAAAACCCACGCAGGTCACGGGGTGAACGTACACACTCTGTACAGATAGCACCCATAGTCAGGATCGGCGTTACGAGCGCTGTATTGCCCCTGTCCCATTTAGGAAACTTGAACGGAAACCTCTGGAGACTTTGCGCCCCACCCAATGTTTCCGTGCAGTTCCCGGAGGTTTTTGTAAGTCTCCCTACCTGCTTCCACTACCTGCAACCTCCGGCAACCACCTGCAACACAGTCTCCAGAGGTTTCCGTTCAGGTTTCCTAAGTGGGACAGGGGCATAAAAAGGCAGCTACTCTACTGCTGTGCCACCGTGCTGCCCTGGTCAGTGTGGAGTGCAATACAAATTTCTCTCTCAAGTCAAGGAGGATTAGCAGAAGACAGCAGCAAAGAAAGAATAAATGTGATACAAAATTCTCCGAGTTACTTAAATATTCCACAAAATGCAACTAGTTTTCAATTTCCAAATCCCTGACCATACCTGACTACACCACAAGAAAAAGGCCATCACTAATGAGTGGCCACACAAGATGCAGGCTTTCTGTTACCATGTAACACTACATCCACAATCACACACTTGTCTTTTGTTCCTCTAGTTACACTATTGTGTCAAACAACTGATTAATTCAGAAACTGATTGTTATGTCTGTGTTCCCTTCATAAGCTATTTTACTCAAGGTTAATCTAATACTAGTATTTGAAAATCTATATCAAAGGATTGTAAATTACTGCTAAAAATGTTTCCAGATGTTTTGCAACAGCTCAGAGCTATCAGAAGAAAGGGAATTTCTTTACAGTTGAAAAGGTAAGCTTATGGATAGAGACAGTTATACTGCTAAACCCTGGCGGATTTAATTAACTAAGTTAAAACAGTGCCTGCTTAAATAGAGAGGTCAAATGTTAGAATAATACAATGATGGTAGTAGCTGCGTTTGAAATTAAATCTATCTGGCAAATCATTTACAACTTGTTATCAGTTTCAGTGGCACAAATTCATTTGGCACCGTGAAAGGAATGCTTCTCAAGCATCACCATCCCTCTGATGGTCTCATGTGTTCAGTTATGTTCAAAAATATGTTCAGACAGACAAAGTCAGGTGAAACCATCAAAACTGAACCATTCATGTCATTGTGAATATTATTATACTGTTTACAGTGTTCCATGTGTACATATTATTTTGTGTTGCCACAAGTAAGAATTTCATGGAAGGTAGAGACAAAATGTTGGAGTAACTCAGTGGGACAGTAAGAATTTCATTGTTCTATCTGGGACATATGACAATAAAACACTCTTGACTCTTGACTCTCTCTTGAACTATGGTAAGAAAATACACTCACCATGGAATAGATCGGGTAGATGCACAGTCTCTTGCCCAGGGTAGGTGAATCGAGGATCAGAAGACATAGGTTTAAGGTGAAGGGGAAATGTTTGAATAAGAATCTGAGGGGTAACGTTTTCACGTGGTGGTGGGTGAATGGAACAATCTGTCAGATGAGGCAGTTGAGGCAGGGCCTATCACAACATTTAAGAAACAGTTAGACAGATACATGGATAGGACAGGTCTGGAGGGACCGAAGGGCTTGTTTCCACACTGTATCATTCTATGACTCTATGACTGTATTCAATACATATACACAAAGAAAATTCTATTTAAGAAAGAAAAACAACCAGCAACCTCTTAGTTCAAAATAGTGGATTGTTTAGTACACATTTCCACAATGGTGATAGTAGAAGCCAATGACCGGAGAAAATTTTCATATTATGAATTTTGAGGAATTGGTTGGAGATGATAATTCCATCAACTAAAAGGCAATGACCAGGGATGGCAATTATTGCAACAGTAAATTTCAATAACTGGAGTATTCAAACCATTAAGTATTCCTAATTAAAACATGACACATTTTATGACTTTTGCATGTGATACAAAGTAACAGCTGCGAGGGGCTGTGCTCCACGCTGTAACACCATCTGCAGGCTCAGATAGTCCTACAAACGGAATGTTTATAATATCAAAAGTAGCCTTCAAGTTGGTTATACCCCTGGAGCATCAACTTGTTGAGAAACCTCCTCTAGGTGCATAATAATTTTGTCATGCTCTGTGAAACGGGTGATATGTTCCTTCTAAGCATTCTGTGAAATGTCACTGCAGTTATTGGTATCAGTGTATATTCATAATTAGATAATTAATTATTCTGCTTGCAGGCAGGTGAAGAATCTTCCTAGTACAGCTGAGAATTACATTATCAGAGTGATTTATGTACTCATCAAGGGGAAAGATTTTGCTATTGATCATTCGTGATTGTATTTTGGATCAGGGTAGCTGTATGCTGTAATCTCTGCCAATAAGGGTACAATTGCAAAAGAACTGAGGTGTCCTAAATGGAGTTCTTGTCAGATCCATGATGATGTTTAATAGCAGAGAGTAGGTTTACCGATGTAGTACTTGGCAAATAGGGTTGCTGCCATGAGCGCATTACTGATCAGTCATGATGTTGAATTAGAGTCTTATTTACAACAATTATCGTATTGCTAATTCCCACCTGGTCATATACAAGGATAGGGACGGTTTAGAAGGCCTTAAGCCGGTAGGTGGGACTAACGTAGATGGGGCATCTTGGTCAGTATGGGCAAGTTGTTTTCATGCTGCAAGCTGTATGGCTCTAAGTGAGAAGATTGCTCCCTTCATCTTCTATACTTGTAGAGCAGGACTATAATTTTGTAGTGCCTGCTCCCAAACTTGGCCAACTCTGCCTTTGAACACAGTTTGGTTTAGTTTACTTTAGAGATACAGTGTGGAAACAGGCCCTTGGCCCTAAGAGTCTGTGCCGACCTGCGATCCCTGTACACTCGAGTGTAAATTTACAGAAGCCAATTAACCTACAAACCTGCACATCTTTGAAATATGAAACTTTACAGAAGCACCTGGAGAAAATCCACGTGGTTACAAGGAGAACGTACAAACTCCGCATAGACAGCATCGGTAGTCAGGATTGAACCCAGGTCTCTGGCTCAAGTTGGGCTGAAGAGCCTGTTTCCACACTGTATCACTCTATGATACAGTAGGCCACTAGGGGCGCCGCATGATGGTAGCCTCTGCCTACAGTCTGTCTGTTTTTCCATCTTTTTAGTTATTTTCAGTCTGTTTAAAAAGTATCTGGAGTTTCCTAGTCTTTTTATGTGGGGGAGGTGGGCTGGGTAAGGGGGAAACCTTTTCCCAGTCACTTCCTGGCGAGGATGTGACTATTCTCCGAGTCGCATCTTCCCCCTCCCCCCCTCGCAGCGTACCAACTGGATTGGCGCGGCCTTTCCTGCTGGAGACCGGACCAGAGCTTCAGCAGCGGTGCAGCACTGGATTTACCGAGGAGTATGCCTTACCTGGGATCGCCGTTTGAAGCTCCGGAGTGTTGGGCCTGCTGCTTCAACGTCGCGGAGCTGTGGTTTGTGGAGCTTCCAGCACAAGCGGCGCTGACTTCAACATCGCTGAGTCCTGGAATCCCTTTGCCGAGGGCAGCCAGCGTGAATCTCTGCCCAGTTCGGCCTATGGACTTCGGGAGCCGTGGTCTCCGGTAGGAAGTGGCCAATTCGGAGGTCCAAGCCGCTGAGGATGTTCTTCCGTTCTGACGTCGGAGTTCCATTATCCCGGCAAGAGGGCCTGAACATCGGGCCGCCCGTAGCGGCGACTGCGGAGGGCTCTGGAGGCTCAGACCACAGGTGAACATCAAAGAACATCAAAGAGGAGGTTGACTGAACTTTGGGCCTTCCCTCACAGTGGGAAACTTTGATTCCGCTGTGTGGGGATGTTTATGTTAAAGACTATCGTGTTCTGTGATGTTTTTTTGATCGTATGAATGTATGGTGACCACAAATTTCACTGTACCAATTGGTGCATGTGACAATAAATGCCTCTTGAATCTCTAGTCTCTATGACTCTAAGTCAGCTACAGCAATACAGTGGCTTCAAGAGCAAGTCAGTGCCTGTAGATCCTCTGACAGATGACTCCCCTCCTTACATCCGAAAGCCCTTACACCATCTGCAAACCACTGGTCACAAACGACTGCCTGCTCACACACACACACATCACCAGCAATGCACATGGAGCTCAGAACACACCAAGATAAAATAAACCAATTAATTGCCACTGCAATCATTACTAATCATTTCCCACACCACTGTCAGACCGCAGCACCAGTGTATACCTTTTACAGGGGGCACAGCTAACAGACCCTCACAGCTCCAGTGACTCTGGTTCAATCTTGCCATCTGGTGCTCCCATTTCTCCCCAAGACTGTGGGTTGATGGGTTAATAGGCCACTATAAATTGTTTCTGGTGTGGGTGAATGTTGGCAAAGATGGGAATATGGGGACAATTGTAGCCTAATTGTAACCTAAACAAAATTAGGGAGTTTCAGTTCAGTTCAGTTTAGTTTATTGCCACATGTACCGAGATACAGTGAAAAGCTTTTGTTGTGTGCTATCCAGGCAGTAGAAAGGCAGGGTAGACAAAAATGCTGGAGAAACTCAGCGGGTGAGGCAGCATCTATGGAGCGAAGGAAATAGGCAACATACCTTCGAGTTTCGACCCGAAACGTTCCCAATTTCCTTCGCTCCATAGATGCTGCCTCACCCGCTGAGTTTCTCCTGCATTTTTGTCTACCTTCGATTTTCCAGCATCTGCAGTTCCTTCTTAAGCAGAAAGACAATGAATGATTATGATCGAGCCGTTTATGGTGTATAGATACATGATAATGGAATAATGTTTAGTGGAAGGTAAAGCAAAGTCTGATCAAGGATAAATGTTGCCGTAGGAATAGAGATTGAAGAGTTTGGAGCGATTGTAATATGTGATTGTAGATCTGCTTCTGTGGTTAGCACACAAATAGTCGCCTGGGTTGGGCTCCATCTTGAGTGTAGGACTTGAATTGAACTGAATACTTTGTTGTCACATGTGACAAGTCACAATTACATTATTTGCTTGCATACCCAAGGTGTCTGCAAATGGTCAGCCATAATGGGTGCTTACAAAGCTACAAGTTCCCTCCCCACTCCAGTTCCTCTGTTATTCTTCACCCCTCCCCCTCCCTCACGGTGGTCCCCCCACACCGGGTCCTTCTTTGTTCCTTCCCCCGGCAGCGGCATCCTCACTCAACGTGTCCGTCCTCGTCCGTCGGTCGGCCCTATCATCGACCACAGCACCGACTTCTCCACTATCACCGCCGGGCCCTCTCTGGACGCCGTGGCGCCGACCCAGGCCCCAGCCACGGGCTCCGCCAACCCAGGGGCCATTGGCCGCGGCTTCGTCGACCCGCGAGGCTCCGACCCGCTAGGCTCCGGCCTCAGCTTCTCAGCGGCACCTCCAGAAGGCGTCCTGAGTGTGAGTCAGGAATGATTCCAGAGGACTATTAGAGGATGGGATTGCTTTATGAGGCTGCAGAGACTGGATCAGCTGAGTGACCTTTTTGATATGTAAAGGAAATATTGGATAATTCACAAAATGCATTGTAGTTACTCTCCTGTGCTCCACTTATAGAACCTCCCAAACCTGCTACTCATATCATCAGGACAAGAGCAATTGGTGCATGAGGACACCACTGACTGTACGTTTCCCCTAACTCATCCTCACTTGGAAATATATCACTGTGCTGTCACCAGCACTTGGTCTTAATGCTAGAACCTGATATCCAAAAGTAATGTGGGAATGTCTTCACCAGAGAAATGTTTGCAGAAGGTTGTTCACCACTTTCCATACGGATATGGATGATACATATCGGCTTTGACAATCTGACAAATACAAAATCTCAGAGAAAAGTTAATGTAAAGAAAGCACTTCGCAGGAGTCTCCACCCTTCCTTCTTCCTGTATGTTCTGGGTTGTCAGTTATCTGTGGCTCAGGGGCCCCTAATTGAAATCTGGACAATGAGAAGTGGGGGGATTTCCAACTTGCTTTGATCTGAGACTATTGGTATTGATTTGTAACGGTTACCTGGATATGAATAACCCAGACTGAAACATTTCCTTAATAGGATTTGTCTTGTTAATCTGATCTATCAGGAATTGAGTGTATGATGGAATAAATTACTTCAGTAGCCCTTGGGTTCAAATGCAGGTTAAATGTCTCAGTATGGTATATCTATCTGAATGTCTAACATTGCTGAGTACCATTTCACGGGTGCTGGTGAGTGGGTAATCAAGATTCTCTTTCTTCAAAGATAATTTTAACTAAGTCATCATCTTGAAACATTGACTCTCTATAGTTTACTTCATTTATTTAGTGTTTTGGGGGATTTTTCCTTTTGTTCACCAGCACTAGTTTAGTTGAGCTCAGGGATACAGCATGGAAACAGGCCCATTGGCCACCAAATCCATGCCGACTATCGATCACCCATTCACAACAGTTCCATGTTATCCCACATTTGAATCCACTTCCTACACACTAGGAGTAATTCACAGAGGCCAAGTAACCTATACGTCTTTGGGATGTGTAGAGGAAACCAGAGCACATGGAGGAAGCCCACCTAGTCACAGGGAGAACATACAAACTCCACACAGACAGCATTCAAGGTCAGGATTGAACCCAAGTCTCTGGCTTTGTAAAGTAGCAGTTCTGCCAGCTATGCCGCTGTGACTAAATACAGGTAAGCATATTTAGTTGAGGCTAGTTTAGAGATACAGTACGGAAACAGGCCCTTCGGCCCATCGAGCCCTCACCGACCAGCGATCCCCGCACATTAACAATATCCTACACTTGGGGCAATTTCCTTTACATTTATACCAAACCACTTAACCTACAAATCTGTACGTCTTTGGAGTGTTGGTGGAAACTGAAGTTCTCGGAGAAAATCCACGTAGGTCACTGGGAAAACGTACAAACTCCATACAAGGAATCACTCATAGTCTGGATCGAACCGTGCCTCTGGCGCTGCGCCACCTGTAATATTGTATGCACGTACACATTCCTCTGCATATTCAACACCCTTGAAGACAATTGAACTGTATTTGCCGTGTCGAATACAGTTGGCAGACAATAGCTCTGCACATATTTTTCATTGGTAACAAGAAAATAATTCATCGTCCCCCTTGGTGGTATAATTTCTAAAACACAGCAAGATTTAATGGCAGTGATCAGAAAGTTCTGTGCGGTATGGAGTGAAATCACAATTTTAACTGAAAATAAATTATTTCCACTCTTTATGAGCTCTGACAGCTCCTGCTTGGGAGGTTTTATTTATAAAAGAGCACATATTACAATTGGTGCTGTCAATTCACATTCTTAATTTAGCTAATTTAGCTAATGTTGATGTATTTAAAAGCAGTCATTAATATAGCAAAAGGATTTGAGTATAGGAGCAGGGAGGTTCTACTGCTGTTGTACAGGGTCTTGGTGAGACCACACCTGGAGTATTGCGTACAGTTTTGGTCTCCTAATCTGAAGAAAGACATTCTTGCCATAGAGGGAGTACAGAGAAGGTTCACCAGACTGATTCCTGGGATGTCAGGACTTTCATATGAAGAAAGACTGGATAGACTCGGCTTGTACTCGCTAGAATTTAGAAGATTGAGGGTCTTATAGAAACGTTCAAAATTCTTAAGGGGTTGGACAGGCTAGATGCAGGAAGATTGGTCCCGATGTTGGGGAAGTCCAGAACAAGGGGTCTCAGTTTAAGGATAGGGGGAAATCTTTTAGGACCGAGATGAGAAAAAAAAATTCACACAGAGAGTGGTGAATCTGTGGAATTCTCTGCCACAGAAGGCAGTTGAGGCCAGTTCATTGGCTACATTTAAGAGGGAGTTAGATGTGGCCCTTGTGGCTAAAGGGATCAGGGGGTATGGAGAGAAGGCAGGTACAGGATACTGAGTTGGATGATCAGCCATGATCACATTGAATGGCAGTGCAGGCTCAAAGGGCCGAATGGCCTACTCCTGCAGCTATTTTCTATGTTTCTATGTTTCTATATGTTAAGATCCATTGCATATCACAGTATAAAAACACATTTAATCGGTCTATACTCGTTTTCACCTGGGTTACAGCTAACAATGGCCTGTTTCCTTTAGCATCGTTACCTTTTTGCATATCTTTCATTCATTTCTTCTATATCGCTCTACATCACCGTCTATATCTCTCGTTTCTCTTTCCCCTGACTCTCAGTCTGAAGAAGGGTCTCGACCCGAAAGGTCACCTATTCGTTTTCTCCAGAGATGCTGCCTGACCCGCTGAGTTACTCCAGCTTTTTGTGTCTCTCAATTAAATTAAATATGAAATCACATTCGCACATGGAAACCTATGATAGTAAGTTAATTTGTGGTCTTCCATGCAAACTCAAGTTTTCCAATCATGACCATCAAACATGATGGAGTGCACATCTTGACATTATTTGAACAAAATTAATTTGCACATTTGTGGCCTGTGAACTGGAAGAAATTTCTACTCAACTCAGTTTTAAATGAGTTTTATTTGTGTGGTTATGTACCCTTGTTCATGATTCCCACGAGTGAAAACGTTTCAGCATGTACCCCTTCAAACCCCAAAGGATCTTACATATTTGAGAAGTTTACCCTTATTCTCCTAAACTCCAAGGAATACAGGCCCAAAGCATCTTGTCCCTTCTTGATGACAAATCCATCTCATCGAATTAACTCCAATGCAACTATAACCCTTTTTTTTAGGAAAGGTGAACTGCATCTGCATGACAGATTCTAGGAGTGGCCTCACCAATGGCATGTATAAATGTAACAGTAGATGGACACGGAAAGCTGGAGTAACTCAGCGGGACAGGCAGCATCTCTGGAGAGAAGGAATGGGTGATGTTTCGGTAAAGAGAAGTTCAGGCTGAGAGTCGGGGAGAGGGAAAAGAGAGATAAAGATGGTGATGTGGAGAGAAATATAGAACAAATGAATTAAAGATGTGCAAAAAAGTAATGATGATAAAGGAAACAGGCCATTTTTAGGTGTTTGCTAGATGAGAACGAGAAGCTGGTGTGACTTGGGTGGGGGAGGGATTGAGTGAGAGGGAATGCAGGGGTTACTTGAAGTTAGATAAATTAATATTCATACCACTGGGTTGTAAGCTGCCCAACGAAATATGAGATGCTGTTCCTCTAATTTGCGTTTGGCCTCACTATGAAATGGAGGAGACCGAGGACAGAAAGGTCAGTGTGGGAATGGGAAGGAGAATTAAAGTGTTTGGCAACCCGGAGATCAGGTAGGTCCAGACAGACTAAGCAAAGATGTTTAGTGAAATGATCATGCAGTCTATTGCCTTTTCTTAAACCGCAACACCATTATAATTAAAGTCTTAATCACTTGTTTGATCTATCTGCTAACCTTGTATGATTCATTCCATGGAACTCTTTGATCCCTCTGAAATAAGTCTCTTATTTGCATTGCCGTAGGGGTTGATGCTGGTGCCAGTGTTGTTAATATCTACAGTATTGATTTGGAATACAACGTTGTGAACATTGTATAATAAATTTGCAGATGACACCAAAATTAGCGATATGGAGGACAGTGAGGAGGGATATTTGCCGCTGCGCCACCGTATCACCCCACTTAGTTTAGTTTAGTTTAGTTTAGTTTAGTTTAGAGATACAGTGTGGAAACAGGCCCTTCAGCCCGTTGAGTCTGCGCTGACCAATAAAACGACTGACGAATAGAATTGACTTTGACTTTGACTTTGGCTTTGACCAGCGACCACCCATACACTAGCTCTATCCTACACTCCAGTACGATTTACCAAAGCCAATTAAACTACAAACCTGCACGCCTTTGCAGCGTGGGAGGAAACCAAAGCTCCCGGAGAAAACCCATGTGGTGAGAGGGAGAGCGTATAATCTCCATACAGACAGCACCCATAGTCAGGATTGAACCTGGGTCTCTGATGCTGTAAGGCAGCAACTCTACCGGTGTGCCCAGGTGGATGGTTAACTGAAAGAGGAACACTAGCTGGACAATGTGCTGAAGAAGGCACTTGCATGCTTGCCTTCATCGGGAAGGGTGTTGAGTACAAATCTTGCGATGATGCTGGACAAGTCATTGATTAGACTACATTCATAATATGTATGACCTTCTGATCATCCAGCCATAGTAAGGATGTCCTGGACAAGTGTCGATCGCCTGGATTGGGGTCGGAGAGGAATTTCCCGGATTTTTTTCCCGAATTGGACCTGGGTTTTTATCCGTTTTTTTGCCTCCCCCAGGAGATCACGCGGTTCTTGGGGTGGAGAGGGGTGATAGCGGTATAAAGGGGAGGGTAGTGTCTTGTGTTCTGTGTCTACTGTTTGTGGGTAAGTTTGTCTGTTTAGTGTTCAGCCATGAGCGAATGGCGGTGCGGGCTCGACGGACCTGGTGGTCTACTCTCGCACCTACTTTCTATGTTTCTATGTTTCTATGTCATTAAGTTTGAAAAGGTCAGAAGTGATTTACCAGGATGTTAACTGAATTTGCAAGCTTGCGTTACAGGGAGAGGTTAGATAGATTGGGTCATTTGTTTCCTAGAGCATAGAAGGCTGAGATGTACACAATCATGAAGCCATGGATGAAATGAGTGTTCACATTCATTTATCCAAGGTAGGGGTTCTAAAATTAGAGGGTATAGGCTAAAGTTGAGAGGGGAGATATTTAAGAGGGTTCTCAGGATAAACCTTTTCACTCAGTTTGTATCTGGAATGAGCTGCCAGAGAAAACTATAGATGCGAATACAATTACGACATTTAAAAGACATTCCCCCAGTCTATCCAAATCCTGTTGCAGAATCAAAATGTTCTCATCAGATCATGCTCTACCACCTATTTATATATCATTGCTAAACTTAGAATTTTTAAATTTTATTCCTTCTTTCAGGGCATGTGTAAAATAACAAAAACTGGGGCCAAAAATGTGTGTTGTACTGCACTAATTACATCTTTTCAGCCTGTGAAGGACCATTTCATTCAATTTCCGTATGTTCCATGTTACACCTAGTTTTTAATCCATGCCAACACACTGCTTCCTATAACTTGGGCTCTTAATTTTTGTGGCAATGTTAAATGCGCTTTGAAAATCAAAATGTACCACATGTACACACTCTCCTCGATCAACTCTCCCTGACCAATCCTCAAGGAATGTTAACAAATTCTAACAAAGCACGGGTGACACAGCCCTACAGCTGATAGAATTCTTGCCTCACAGCACCATGAGACCCTGTTTCGATAGTGACCTCGGATCTTGTGCAATTGGAGTTTGCATGTTCTCCCTGCGACCACTTGGGTTTCCTTCGGGTGCTCCTGCTTCCTCCCACATCTCAAAGATTTGCAGAAATGAAGGTTCATTGGCCACTGTAAATTGCCCCTGTTGTGTAAGGAGTGGATGAGAAAGTGAGATAACAGAACTAGTGAGAATGGGTAATCATTGGTCAGCATGGACTCGGTGGGCCAAAGGGCCCGTTTACATACTGCATGCCTAAAAACTAAAAGCTAAATTCAGCAACCATGATTTATCTTCCATGAAACTTGGTGGACTGGATTTGATTATATTCATCTTTGCTAAAACATTAACTACTTTATCTTTGATTATTGATGACAAGACTTTGTTAATGTTAGATATTAAAACAACTAGCCTACAGTTGCCTGTCTTCAGCCTCCCTCCTATCTTTGAACAAGGGAATCACACTGGCTGTTTATGAATCTTCTCATACCTTCCTGGAATTTACTGGGCGCTGAATAATCTCAAACAATGGGTCCACTTTCACTGCATCCGCTTGAAGGCAAGTGAACGAGTCCCAATGATGTGTCTGGCATTACCCCAGTAAATGTGTCTGATACTTTTCCACTATTTGGGATTTTTACTGAATCCTCTCACTTACCTTCTGTTTTCTTGGGATATTTGCAGAGACGACTACAGTGAAGATTGATGCAAACAATTGTTTTAACATACCTGCAAATTCTTTGTTTCCTGTTATTAATTCGCCAGTGTTGTTCTCTTGCAGTGCTAACTGGACTTTAGCCGCCTTCTTCCTATTTACATATCCATAGAAACTCTTACATGCACAGGTTTTCTCGAAAATCAAGTTTCTCCTTTCATGAACTTTTTATTTTTTTTTCACTGCTGCATACTAAATACTTCCTTGTCCACTAGATTATCGCCACCACTTGCCACTTTGTATGATCTGTGCTGCATACTTGTGTTTACATCTTCTATCCAAGCCTCTCATAAGGTCATAAGGAATAGTAGAATTTGGCCATTCAGTCCATCCAGTCTACTCTGCCATTCAGTCATGGCTTATCTATCTCTCCCTCCTAACTCTATTCTCCTGCCTTCTCCCCATAACCTCTGACAGCCATACTAAACACGAATCTATCTAACTCTGCCTTAAAAATATCCACTGACTTGTCCTCCACAGCCTTCTGTGGCAAATAATTCCACAGATTCATCACCCTCTGACAAACAAAATTTCACCTCATCTCCTTCCAAAAAGGAAAGTCCTTTAATTCTGAGGCTATGACTTCTAGTCCTATACTGTCCCACCAGTGGAAACATCCTCTCCACATCCACTCTCCACATCTCACACTTTTCTTGTCAATTCCTCCTCATTTCTCTCTTCTCCTCTTGATTTATTAATTATATCATTCACAGACCCCTCTCCTATTTACTTTAAAGCCATGTCTGTGATCATATTTATCTTATTTACAAGAACATTGGATTACCACAGCCGCATTTATTTTCTCGGTTGCCTGCGCCTCCATCTTCTACCTCTGCGATTTAACATTTCCCATGAGTTTCATCCCCTTTGTCTCGTTTTCACACCTTGCTCTTCCTTATCTCTGTATGTCCCTCTCCCCTGACTCAGTCTGAAAAAAGTGTCTTGACCCGAAACGTCACCCATTCCATCTATCCAGAGATGCTGCCTGTCCTGCTGAGCTACTCCAGCTCTTTATGGCTATCTTCAATTCTGAGGAAAACCATCCTAACAGAACAGACCTGTCCTTCCATTGTACTGGTGCCAGTGTGCCAAGAACCGGTACCATATCAAATTTTGAGCCACACATTACCTGGCCTCATTGAAAATTGCACATAGTTCACTCACATCTTCTTTCATGTCCATCTTCCATGTTACAAATGTTGACCTCGCTGGCATCATCCGTCCTGAAAAGGACTCAAGCTTCCAGCGACAATCAGTGGGAGACATCACTTGTTGCAATAGATGATGGTGGTAGCAGAATTAGCTTGGGATACTTCCAGTTTTCAGCCCCGCGACGTAGATACTTCTGCTATGGGGCAAGTTCACACACTAATATAGAGATTGTCACCCTTGTGGCCCTGTTTTTCAATTTTGTCCTGAGCTCCACGTAATACATCAGTAGATTCTCCTTCCTAGGTCTACCATTGTTGTTGGTTCCTTCATCGTTCACAACACTAATCCCTCCATCTCTCATTCCAAGTACATGTCCAGCCCGTAAGGGATGACTTTAACCCTAGTACCAGGCAAGATTATCTGTCTATGTGGCAGAGGAGAGTGCCTTTTCCCTCAGCCCTCCTATCACTGGAGTTCCCACTGTTTCGAGACAGGGAGCAAGAAACATATCTGTTGGACAAGAATATGGGGTGGCGTGTGTCGGAAGGAACTGCAGATGCTGGTCTACACCGAAGATAGACACAAAGCGCTGGAGTAACTTAGCAGGACAGGAAGCATCTCTGGAGGGAAGGAATTGGTGACGTTTCAGGTCGAGACCCTTCTTCATACTGAGAGTCAGGGGAGAGGGAGACACAGAGATATGGAAGAGTAAGGTGTGAAAATGAGCCATCAAAGGGGACGCAGTTCAAACAAAATGTAGAATAGATCATTGTTAGCTAGGGTAAGGTGACAACGGAGATTAAATTTAATCAGGAGGACAGTCGGAGAAGTCGGATGGGAGAGAGATGGAGAAGGAACGCAAGAGTGCAATCCTCAGGAACTATCCTCTCGATCCCTCTCCTTGCCAATTCCGATATCATATTGTCTTACCCCTGACCATTCACAAATTTAGAAATGGCTACTTTAAGGGATTTACCTGCCTCCTGAAATACCATGTCTGGCCATTTCTCCCCCTACTTAATATGCCAAAGTGTTTGGAATGCAGACACAGCTCATCAATCCTGAATAAAGTGGCTTTGATGTGTCTCCTTTCTCACACGTTAAAGCTGATATGTTCAAGGGCCCCACGTAGGAATCTTTGTTTAAAGAGAGTGGACGTCAGTGGCCTTGGAGGACTTGAAAGTCAAGTCAGGTTTATTGTCAGATGCATATGTACTGTGAGGTATGGATTCAATGTTAGTCTCTTGCCTGTTAGAAGAGACTGGATAGGCTGGTGAGTTTTTCTTTGGAGCATCTGAGGCTGAAGGGAAATCTTAAATAGGTATACTGTACATCATACATTTATCTATGCCCTTATATAAAATATATATAGGTAACGTGGGGCAACCTCTTCACACAGAGGGTGGAATGAGCTGTGAGTGGAATGATGAAGTAGTACAGACAGATATAATGGCAAAATGTAAGAGCTGTTTGGACAGGTATGTGGATAGAAAAAGGTTGGAGGCTTATGGGCCAAATGCAGGCAAATCGGACCAGGTCAGGTAGACGACTTTCTCAAAATGGAAGGGTTGGGTTAATTAACGTCTTTTCGTGCTATGATTCTAATTATACAGCAATCATATGTGAAATACAATCATACAGTGCATTCAGAAAGGATTCAGACCCCTTCAGTTTTTCCACATTTTGTTACGTTACAGCCTTATTTTAAAATGGATTCATTTCTTTTTTTTTTATCATCAATCTACACACAATACCCCATAATCAAAAAGTGAAAACAGGTGTTTAAAAATGTTTGCAAAGTAATTAAAAAGAAATAACTGAAATATCACATTTACATAAGTATTCTTTGCTTAGAAACTCAAAATTGAGCTTAGGTTCATCCTGTTTCCATTGATTATCCTTGCGATGTTTCTACAACTTGATTGGAGGTCACCAATGGTAAGTTAAATTGATTGGACATGATTTGGAAAGACACACACCTGTCTATGTATGGTCCCACAGTTGACAGTGCATGTCAGAGCAGAAACCAAGCCATGAAGATTAAAGAATTGTCCGTAGACCTCCGATAACAGGATTGTGTCGAGACACAGATCTGGGGAAGGGTATAAAACAATTTCTGCAGCATTGCAGGTCCTGAACAGCACAGTGGCCTCCGTCATTCTTAAATGGAAGACATTTGGAGCCACCAGGACTCTTCATAGAGCTGGCCGCCCGTCCAAACTGAACAATCGGGGGAGAAGGGCCTTGGTCAGGGAGATGACTAAGAACCCGATGGTCACTCTGACAGAGCTTCAGAGTTCTTCTGTGGAGATGGGAGAACCTTCCAGAAGGACAACTATATCTGCAGCTCTCCACCAATCAGGCCTTTATGGTAGAGTGGCCAGACGGAAGCCACTCCTCAGTAAAAGGCACATGACAGCCCGCTTGGAGTTTGCCAAAAGGCATAAGAAACAGAATTCTCTGGCCTGATGAAACCAAGATTGAACTATTTGGCCTGAATGCCAAGCGTCACGTCTGGAGGAAACCAGGCACCGCTCATCACCTGGCCAATACCATCCTACAGTGAAGCATGGTGGTGGCAGCATCATGCCGTGGGGATGTTTTTCAGCAATAGGAGGTGGGAGACTAGTCAGGATTGAGGGAAAGATGAACGGAGCAAAGTACCTAGAGATCCTTGATGAAAACCTGATCTCAGACTGGGGTGGAGGTTCACCTTCCAACAAGACAATGACCCTAAGCACACAGCCAAGATAACACAGGAGTGGCTTTGTGACAACTCCGTGAATGTCCTTGAGTGGCCCAGCCAGAGCCCAGAATTGAACCCGATCGAGCATCTCTGGAGGGACCTGAAAATAGCTGTGCATTGATGCTCCCTATCCAACCTGATGGAGCTGGAGAGGATCTGCGGGGAAGAATGGGAGAAATTACCCAAATACAGGTGTGCCAAGCTTGTAGTGTCATACCCAAGAAGACTTCAGATTCAGATTCAATTTTAATTGTCATTGTCAGTGTCCAGTACAGAGACAACGAAATGCACTTGAGGCTCTAATCGCTGCCAAAGGTACCTCAACAAAGTACTGAGTAAAGGGTCTGAATACTTATGTAAATGTGATATTTCAGTTATCTCTTTTTAATTTGCAAAAATTTGAAAACCCCTGTTTTCACTTTTTTATTATGGGGTATTGTGTGCAGATTAATGATTTAAAAAATCATTAATCGAGTCGAGTTTGTATGTTCTCCCGATGACCTGTGTGGGTTTTCTCCAGGTGTTCCCACATGCCAAATATGTGTAGGTTAATTGGCTTCTGTAAATTACCCCTAGTGTGTAAGATGCTACGGTTGGGTGACATATAACCTATATAATATAATGTAATCGCTCGTCGGTGCAGACTCGCTGTGCCAAAAGGCCTGTTTCCATCCTGTATCTCTAAACTAAACTAAAATTTCCAACTCTTGTCATTCTGCCTTAAGATGGTATATTCTTATTATAAAGATTGCATCCAATCCCATATTTTAAAGGTGTCATTGGTAATCTTGATATATTCCTGCTACTGAGAAGATAAAATGACAAAATTGCACAATGAACTTTCCCCACTTTAACCTGAATTTGAGATTAACTATTTAAACATGACTCAATGGAATGGAATGCAATGGATTACCCTTTATAGATTTTTAAGGCAAGGTCTTGATGTAATAATTTCAACATGAATTTCCAATTACTTTGACATCATGTTTGACTTTCATAATTGTTAACCTATTGTAGAAAATAAAGATGGAATTACAAAATAAAACCTGGTCACAATAAACTTCTAAGCTGTTTGTCACAAATGGTATTTGTCTCTCTGCTGGAGATTCTATTATCTCTCTTTTAAAGGAATTTCAGATATGCTGTTGGGTAATTAAATTATGAACGTGAATTAGGAAAATGTGCTTAAGAACACTTTCAAGTTGAATGGTTAATATTGTTTTGTGCATACATTGAATTAGTCTCAGTTATCTCTACTTGTGAGAATTGACTATCCTTCAATCAATAAAATAATGTCACAGGGATAGTGTGATGAATGCTGTCGCCTGTGCAGTGTTGCCATACCATCAACCAATTATTAATCTAATGGGCCTGTCCCACTTAGCAATTTTTAGGCAACTACAGGCGACTAGTTGTCGTCACGTGGTTGCCGGGAGGAGTCTCCTCAGTCGTGCAAAACATCATAGCGCCTTTCTGGTCGCCTCTAAATTTTCAACATGTTTAAAAATTTTTGGCGACAGTGGCTTTGACGCCAATGAGCGTAGCTTGACTTCTACTGACGTAGGTGCTGTCGTAGGTTGTCGCCAGGATGATGTAGTTTTTTCGCCAACCTGCTATGACTATGACAGTTGCCGGCAGTTGCCTAAAAAAATCGCCAAGTGGGACAGCCCCTTAAGGCATTAAAGTTGCAGACAAGCTCATTCTAATATGTTCAATTCAGGGCACCATGTTATAGGAAGGAGGTTGTCAAGCTGGAAAGGGTGCAGAGAAGATTTACGAGGATGTTCCCAGGACTAGAGGGTCTGAGCTATAAGCAGAGGTTGAGTCGACTGGGACTCGTTATTCCTTGGAGCACAGGACGATGAGGGGTGATCTTATAAAGTTGTAAAAAATCATGAGAGCAGTAGATCGGGTACATGCACAGAATTCCATAGATTCACTAACCCTCTGACTATAGAAATTCCTCCTCAACTTCTTAAAACAATGTCCTTACATTTTGAGGCTATGACCTCTAGTCCTAGACTTCCCCGCTAGTGGAAACATCCTCTCCATATCCACCCTATCCAAGCCTGCCAATGTCCATGCAAGTCATGTTCGGCATGGATATTATGGGATGAAGTGTCTGTTGCTGTTCTATATTATATTTTTTAAATATATTCTAGAGTGCTGTATATATTAACCCTTAGTGTGTGTAATGGCAAAAAAGTCAACGTTAAAATACCTCCTACTGTTTAGTTGTTTGATACAGCTAATACGTTTTAACTGAACTGAACTGAGCTAATATGTTTTAAATCAAGGTATGGAATATTCAATTCAACTGCAACCTATTCTGGTCATTGGTTAACAGTTCAGCCTGAAGAGATAAGGTGTACATACTTAATGAATCTCTTTAGCAAAATTCTAATGAACCAGTTTGCATAAATAAACAATTGTCATTGTGATATCTTGCTAAACAGGAGCACTTGATAGTAATGGAACTTCAGCAATGTATGCCAGGATTCTGTCAAGAGCTTTTTACTGTCATATACCCAAAAATGGAATAAATACATTTTTACTTGCAGTCGCACAGCAGACATTTAGAAATAGTACTCGGATACCGTAATGAACAACAAAAAGAAGTTCAATATATAAAAATATATGCGGTGGGGTGGCATGGTGGCACAGCGGTAGAGTTGCTAACTTACAATGCTTACAGCGCCATACACCCCCGGTTCGATCCCGACTATGGATGCTATCTGAACGGAGTTTGTATGTTCTCCCCATGACCTGCATGGGTTTCCTCCGAGATCTTCGGTTTCCTCCCAGACTCCAAAGACATACAAGTTTGTAGGTTAATTGGCTTGGTATAAGTGTAAATTGTCTCTAGTGTGTGTAGGATAGTGCTAGTGTATGGGGTGATCGCTGGTCGGTGCGGACTCGGTGGGCCGAAGGGCCTGTTTCCACGCTGTATCTCTAAACTAAACTAAACTAAACTAAACTGAAAGAATAAACAAACAATATAGTGTAAAGACTAAAACAATGTCCAGCAGTTTGGAGTTTAGTTGAAGTTTGTGGTGTTCAATAGCCTGATGGTTGTTGGGAAGTTACTCCTGAACCTTGATGTTACAGTTTTCAACCTCCTATAGCTTCCTCCCGATGGCTGGAGTGAAATGAGTGTGGCAGGGTGGTGTGGGTCTCGATGATGCTGGCTGCCTTTTTGAGGCAGCGATTCCTACAGACCCCATCGATGGTGGGGAGGTCAGAATTCGTGATGGACTGGGTAGTGTTCACCACCTTTTGCAATCTTCTTCATTTCTGGACATCCAAGCTGCCGAAAGGGGCCGTGCTGTGGTAACCGGTCAATATACTCTCTCCTGTACAGCTGTAGAAGTTCAACAGAATATATGTCGACATACAGAAACTCATCAAGGAAGTAGAGGAATTAATGGGTTTTCTTTAATGCTGCTCGGTCCAGGAGAGATCTGTAGGCACAGGAATTTGACGTTTTTGACTCTCTCCACCACTAACCCGTTGATGAAGACAGGTTTGTGGATTCTCAGCCTTCTTCTTCCAAAGTCAACAATCAATTCCTTAGTTTCACGGACGTTGAGACCCAGATTGTTGCTCTGACTCCAATCAGTCAGACGATCACCCTCCTGTGAGCTTCTTCTTCTTGCGTACGGCGTGCACAGCCTAAAGTTGTAGGACAACTTTTTCTATTTGATCTTACTTGATTGTGCACGCCAGGTTGATTGCATTCATCAAAACAGGGCAGACCACGTGAAGGGTGCAATCTTCCACACCCCCTCCTGTGATGATATATCATCATTGGTAAATTTAATGATAGGGTTGGTATTGTGGTGTTCACAGTCATGTGTACGGAATGAGTAGAGCAGGGGCTCTGAGCACACAGGCTTGACATGCTCCAGAGCTGATGGTTATCGAGAAGGAAGTGGTGCTGCCAATTCATACTGATAGGCAAAGGGGGGTGGGCAAAGACCCAATTCCACGAGATTGGTAGACAATGCTGGAGAAACTCAGCAGGTGCAGCAGCATCTATGGAGCGAAGGAAATGGGCAACGTTTTGTGCCAAAACCCTTCTTCAGATCCACGAGATTGGTAACCAGTTTGGAGGGGATGATGGTGTTGAATGCCGAGCTGTAGTTGATCAACAACAGCTTGATGTATTTTATAGTCCGAGTGGTCCTGCGCAGATTGGAGAGTGAGCAAAATGCATATTCCATTGATATATTGTGGTGGTAGACAAATTGTAGTGGGTCCTGGTTTGTGTGGAGTTTGTTAATTGATGTGCGCCATAACCAACCTCTGAAAGCACTTCATCACCTTGGACATAAGCGCCACTGGTTGGTGGTATTGATGACTCATAGAACCAAAGGGCGCCACAGTGGCATAGCGGTAGAGCTACTGCCTTAAAGCGCCAGAGACCCGGGTTCAATCCTGACTCCGGGATGGGGAGTGAGAGTAGAGTCACACATCTGCAGCCAGGATGAGGTGTTCCACACCAGGGCATCGGAGATGTCCTCATTCTTTAGGGAATGGGGGTTCCCCTCTTTGACTATAGATGAGGCTCTCACCACGGTCTCTTCTATACCCCGTGACTCTACTCTCACTCCCCATCCCCCCACTCGTAACAAGGGCAGAGTCCCCCTTGTCCTCACCTTCCACCCTACCAGCCATCACGTACAACAAATAATCCTCCATCATTTTTGCCACCTCCAACGTGACCCCACCACTTGCCACATCCTCCCATCTCCCCCCTGGTCTGCTTTCCACAGAGACTGCTCCCTCCATAACTCCCTGGTCAATTTGTCCCTTCCCAGCCGAACCACCTCCTCTCCGGGCACTTTCCCGTGCAACCGCAGGAAATGCTACACTTGTCGCTTCACCTACCCCCTTGACTCCATTCAAGGACCCAAGCAGTCTTTCCAGGTGCTGCAGAGGTTCACCTGCGCCTCCTCCAACCTCATCTACTGCATCCACTGCTCGAGATGTCAGCTGCTCTACATCGGTGAGGCCAAGCGTAGGCTTGGCGATCGCTTCGCCCAACACCTCTGTTCGGTTCGCAATAACCAACCTGATCTCCCGGTGGCCCAGCACTTCAACTCCCCCTCCCATTCCGAATCCGACCTTTCTGTCCTTGGCCTC
Source organism: Amblyraja radiata (assembly GCF_010909765.2). Classification (NCBI taxonomy): domain Eukaryota; kingdom Metazoa; phylum Chordata; class Chondrichthyes; order Rajiformes; family Rajidae; genus Amblyraja; species Amblyraja radiata. The sequence goes on from NC_045961.1 coordinate 13,347,364, forward strand.
CTCCATGGCCAGAGTGAGGACCACCGTAAATTGGAGGAGCAGCACCTCATATTTCGCTTGGGTAGTTTGCACCCCAGCGGTATGAACATTTACTTCTCTAATTTGAGGTAGTCCTTACTTTCTCCTCCCCTTCTCAGCTCTCCGTCAGCCCACTGGCTCCTCCTCTTCTATTCTTCTTCCCACCCCCCTCCCCACCCTCACATAAGTCTGAAGGTTTTGGCCCGAAACGTTGCCTATTTCCTTTACTCCATAGATGCTGCCTCACCCGCTGAGTTTCTCCAGCATTTTTGTCTACCTTCGATTTTCCAGCATCTGCAGTTCCTTCTTAAACATGTTATCTACCCTATTTATTCCCCTCATAATTTTTATGTACTTTTATCATTTCACCTCTCAGCTTCCTTTGATTTCAGGAAACAGATAAGCTTATTCTATTTTTCCTGATAAAATAAACCATCCAGGCCAGACAACATGGGCGGCACAGTGGCGTAACGGTAGAGTTGTTGCCTTACAGCACTTGCAGCGCCGGAGACACGGGTTCGATCCCGACTACAGGTGCTGCCTGTATGGAGTTTTGTACGTTCTCCCCGTGACCTGCGACATCTTCGGTTTCCTCCCACAGTCCAAAGACGTACATCATTGTAGAATTACCTTGGGTTTGTATATGTTTAAATTGTCCCCAGTGTGTGTAGGATGGTGTTAATGTGCAGGGAGCGCTGGTCAGTGCAGACTCGGTGGGCCGAAGGGCCTGTTTCCGCGCTGTATCTCTAAACTAAACTAACAGGAATTGCGTAGAAACTAAACTAAACTAAGGTAATCTAAAACATCCTTGGAAATCTTTTCTGGAACCTCACCAGTCTAATCACATCTTTGAAACACAGAGTGGAAATGCATCGTGTGGTCTCTCACAGGAGTAAGTTTTCAGAAACTATTTCCCTTTCCATCACAGGAGGATTAGAGATCTGTGCAAAGATTAGACAACTGAGTAGGATACACAGAAATCCAATTTGGACAGATAGTTCTGCTACGTTGAACTGCGTGCCCTATCAGGCAAGAATCCATACAGTGAGTGGAAACTCTGAGAATTTAAATATTGATGTAATTTTTATGACACAATTTTCTTTCCTTTCATTAAACATGTATATTTTGAGTGCATGAAGAAGAAATATTGAAACACTCAGGATTCTTGGCAGTTTTCCCTTTGGGAGCAATGAAGATTTATGGTTGATGCGATTTATTTATTTATCTTTGGATTATATTTGGGTAAAGAGTGAATATTTTATTAGGTTAATATATTTCTCTTGACTGGAAATAGTTGAGAGATTGGAGGAGGTAAGAATTAAACAGAATCTTCCAACATCTTAAGTCGTCCCTCTGCATCAAGGGTGACTTCATTCGTCACCATGTTTTTCAGGTTGTGAGGTGGTGAGTGAAGCCAATGCAGGTACATCAGAATCTTCACAGAGCGGGCAGGACTGTCTGATTGAACGGGTAGGTGGGTAGCGTGTGATCCTTCTGCTGCTTTAACTCAGTTTAGTTTACAGATACAGCACGGAAACCTTCGGCTCACCGAGTCCGCACCGACCAGCTATCCTCACACATTAACACTATCCTACACACTAGGGACAATTTTTCACTTACACCAAGCCAACCAACCTGCAAACCTGTCAGTCTTTGGAGTGTGGGAGGAAACCGGAGATCTCGGAGGAAACCTGCGTGGTCACTGGGGGAACGTACAAACTCCGTACAGACAGCACCCGTAGTCGGGTTTGAGCCCGGGTCTCTGGCACTGCAAGCTCTGTAAGGCAGCAACTCTATCGCTGCGCACTGTGCTGCACAGGACTTCATACTGTGCAGTCCTGATACCTGACCTTGAGGATCACAATACCATCCCAAATGCTCCTTACGCTTCTTCTATGAAGCTTTGTGCTCGATTATTTTGCTCTGTTCACCAGGTAAATTCCTCCACCAGCACCGCTTTGTATCGGACGTCAATGGGTCAGGCATAGGAATGACGTAGTCACTCGATTGTAGCCAACTAGAGTGAATTTGCCCTGTGAGGAAGGATGCTGCAATTGGTACACATATCTTTCCTGTGAACTTGGAGGATAGTGAGATGACGGTATTACTGTTGTTACCATAGATTGAACGTTATTTTCTCATTATTAGATCCATTCCACAGGCAACTTGTTGGAGAGTTATAACGCTGTGGTAAGAAATATTGAGAAAAAAACCTGGGCCACCACGCAGACATGCTTAATGCCAGATGTAAGATGGAAACAAATTTGACAAGATTGGTCCACAGTCCCTTTGAATTGATGGAGTCAAAGGCTTTAAGTGAGGTTGAAGAAGGATATAATGATTGGTGCTGATCTCAGCTATTTTCTTGCCGGAGTTGTGCTACAAAGGTTATGGTTCTTGATAGATGGAATCTACACTGTGCTTAGGGAGGAGGTGGTTGATTAACCTTCCCTGTGGGAAGAGCAGGAAGACCTCTTCTGTTTTCAACAAAATCAGACCTCTACTTGCAGATGGCACCTCTGAGGTTTCCTGACATATCCCCCTCTTCCCAGAAATGCACAGTGAGATTGTGAATTTATGATTGAGGCTGTGAGCTTCATGGTTTCAGTGGGAATATGCTCTCTTCCTGAGGCCTAGGTATTTTTGAGTTTAGATAAGATCTTCTTGACTTTCAATTGTTATGGGGAAGCGGCAACACTAGCCTGGATAATTTATTGTACGATGGAGTCAAGGATGCTTGTATGAATATGGTTGAAGAGGACTATTTTCAGCAGGTGTAGATGGCAACTTTGTCAATGAGTTAACCTCCCAAACTCTCTCCATCCATCATGTGTGATTTAGGTCATGGATTTTCTGTAAGACCTCTCCTTCATGTGCTCATTGAAGTACTATTTTTACCTTGAAGAGAGGTGAAACTTCAAACTCAGGAAGTTGTTACATCAGTGTTTGATAGTTCCTCCATCCACTGATCATTCTCATCAAAGGTTGATGAAGATAATTGGTGGTCAGGTGAACATTTATCGATGCCTGGTAGTGAGTTCACAAGTGAGTTCACAAGTTATAGGAGTAGAATTAGGCCATCCAGCCCAATGAGTCTACACCGCCAATAAATCATGGCTGATCACTGCCTCTTTATCCCATTTTCCTGCCTTCTACCCATAACACTTGAGACCCGCCCTAATCAAGAATTTGTCTATCTCTGCCTTAAAAATATCCACTGACTTGGCTTCCACAGCCTCTGTGGCAATGATTAAATAAGTTCCTCCTCACCTCCTTTCTAAAAGAGTGCCCTTTAATTTTGAGGCTATGACCTCTGGTTCTAGACTCTCCCACGTGGAAACATCCTTTCCACATCGACTCTATCTATACCTTTCATTATTCTGTAGGTTTAAATTAGGTCCCCCCTCAGCCTTCTAAACTCCAGCGAGTACAGTCCCAGTGCTGTCAAACGCTCCATATGCTAACCCACTCATTCCTGGAATCATTCTTGTAAACCTCCCCTGGACCCTTTCTGGAGCCAGCACATCCATCCTCAGATATGGGGCCCAAATTTGCTCACAAATGCGGCCTGACCAGCGCCTTATAGAGTGAGAACACATGTTTGCCTCAATACTTTGGAAAGTCTCTACGCATGTGAATCAGTTTTCAAAATTGCATGCACTATTAATAAATCATTTATGCCGGGTATTTTACCCCCCACTGTTCTGCATGAAAGGACAACTGATGTTCTTTATTATCCAATTGTACCCTAATGACAAACAGAACATATGGAGATTATAAGCATTGACTATGACAGACAAACATTTAAGGGGACAATTTCCTAATTTCACTCCTCTCAATGAAACTCACCAGTTCCAGAGTGCATAATTATTCATACTAGTATGATATGCAATATTCCAACCAATTATGTCACATTTGAATTTGTGATGAATTTCATTCACATTTGGCACATGTTCTGTCAAGCACTTCCTATCCATGTTCCTGCCCAAGTCTTTTAAATGCTGTTATAACATTTCCTCCTGCATTCCAAGTATAGCCTTGCTTCTCCTTCCACAAACCCTCCACTCTCTGAGTGAACAGATTTCCCCTGATGTTTATATTAAATCTTTCCCCTCTAACCTTAAACCTATGCCATCTGTTTCTCATTTCCACTGTTCTAGATAGAATACTCTGAGGATTATTGGCCAAATTGGTATTTAGAACCCTGTTGTACTGTTATACCACTGGACCACGTATCTCTGAATACAGCTTGAGACAGATTGCTGCACATTAATCGAACTCCCCACAGTAGCCAGATACCAGCAACTTAGGCAATGGGTGCCAAGAGGTAGATACCTGCGGCAACAGGGACAGGAACAGATTTGGTGAAAGATGCATGGTGTTCTCATCAGTGGAATGACGGCTTGGAGAAAATCTATTATCATTGCAGGGATGTTTATTAGTGTTATTCAAGAAGGTTTAAACCAGAGGATTTAAACAAGGGGGTGGGAACCAGAGTAGTAGGATCAAAAATTGGAAGGAGTGATGGGAAGGTAGAGGATAGGTCATAAGGAATAGGAGTAGTATTAGCCCATTCAGCCCATCACGTCTACTTCGCTATTTAATCATGGCTGATCTCTCTCTTCCTCCTAACCCCATTCTCCTGCCTTCTCCCCATAACTCCTGACACCCGTACTAATCAAGAATCCATCTATCTCTGCCTTAAAAATATCCATTAACTTGGCCTCCACAGGTTTCTGTGGCAAATAATTCCACAGATTCACCACCCTCTGACTTAATAAATTTCTCATCTTCTTTTTCCTGAAAGAACGGTAGGACCAGTATGTCTCAAAGGAAGGACATGCATGGGAGAGGGGACAGAATATGGTGAAGCTGATGGGCCTAGGTGTGCTTATTGCAATACAATTAGTGGGGAAAGCAGATGAAATTAGAGCTTGGATCAGTGCCTGGGACTATGATGTTATGGCCATTGCAGAAACATGGTTGTGAGTGGGACAGGTGTGGCAGCCCAGTGAACTAGGCTTTTGATGTTTCAGACATGACGGAGAGAATGGGAAAGGAGATGAAGTGGTTGCACTACTAACCAGGGAGATTGTCACGGCAGCACTCAGAGAGGACATACTAAAGAGTTCATAAACTGCAGCAACAGGGTTAGAAATTTAAAATAAGAAAGGTCCAATCATTCTAATAGGATTGCATTATGGGGCCCCCAATAGCAAGCAGGAGATAGAAGTACAGATGTGTGGACAGATTACCAAAACATGCCAAAGCAACAGGGTTGTCCGAATGGAAGCTAGACACAAAGTGCTGGAGTAACTCAGCGGGTCAGATAGAATCTCTGGAGAAAAGGAATAGGTGACGTTTCTGGTGGAGACCCTTCTTCAGGCTTTACTTCAACTTTAAACCCCAACGTTACTTCATTCTTTGTCCTAATGGATGACTTTAACTTCTCCAATATTGACTGGGACTTGTTCAGTGCCAAAGACGTAGACGGGACAGAATTTTGTTGGGTGCACCAAAGAGGGTTTCTTGAAACTTTAAGTGGATAGTCCAACCCGAGAAGAGAACATACTAGACCTTGTGTATGAAGGAACTGCAGATGCTGTTTTAAAACAAAGATAGACACAAAATTCTGAAATAATTCAGCAGGACAGGCAACATCTCTGGAGAGAAGGAATGGGTGACGTTTCAGGTCTGAAGAAGGGTCTCGACCCAAAACTTCACCCATTCTTTCTCTCCAGGCAGAGGATGTAGGTGAGGTACTAAATGAGTATTTTGCATCTGTTTTCACCAAGGAGAAGGACATGGTGGCCTGTGAGAACAGTATGGAGAAGAGTAATGCAAGGGATGTTTGAGATTAGAAGGAAGAGGTGGTGGGATATTGAAGAGCATTATGGTGGGTAGAATACCCAGGACCTGCTGAGATCTATCCCAGGTTAATGTGGCTTTATAGGATCACTAGACACGGGAGGGCTGGTCCCCCAATGCAATATTCCACCTCTCCACCAATTCCAATATTGGTGGCCAGAGGGGGGCTTCCTGGAGCGCTACTATGTGTGTTGTGGGCTGAAGAGACTGGTTTCCAGAGGGCTAGTATGGATATTGTTGGCGAATGGATTCTTGGGCTGGCGGCTCAGTCACTCCAGCCTGGTGTGCTGGCAGCTCACTCACTCAAGGCTGGTGGGCTGGCAGTTGACGCACGGTTATTCCTTGAAAGGCCACTTCAAGAAGGTTGCTAGGCCACCAAATTCAAGTGCAGTTTCCTGCCACTTCAAGCAGGGTACAAGACCACCAAATTTGAGTGCAGTGTCATACCAGTTCAAGCAGGGTGCAAGGCCACCAAATTTGAGTGCAGTGTCATACCAGTTCAAGCAGGGTGCAAGGCCACCAAATTCAAGTGCAGTTTCATACCATTTCAAGCAGGGTTCAAGGCCACCAAATTCAAATGCAGTTTCATACCATTTCAAGCAGAGTGCAAGGCCACTAAAAATAGAGAGCCATGACCTCTCCCTCCCCCTTCTTCCAGAGACTGAGCCACGCCCACACTTCCAGGTTTTATAGTCCCTCCCACCAGAAGGGGAGTGGCCTGCATGGCGTGATTGACAGGAGAGATAATCTCAATATTTTATAAACACTGATAACTATTTTATTTTTCATCGATGGGAAAAATCTTCGGCACCTGATGAGCGGAGGGGGACTCCGCGTAAGATGGCCAAATATCACAGCCGTACATGGTAGCGTTTTTCCTAAAATCAATATACAGCGCAAACAGGAAGTGGTCACGATTAGACTTTTAATTTTATTGACGGCAAGGCAACATTTGCATTCTCAAACCAACTTTTCAATTAGGCAAGGCAACTTTAGCATTCTCAAACCAACTTTTCAATGAGGCAAGGCAACTTTAGCATTCTCAAACCAACTTTTCAATGAGGCAAGGCAACTTTAGCATCCTCAAATCAACTTTACAATTAGGCAAGGCAACTTTTGCATTCTCAAACCAACTTTTCAATTAGTCAAGGCATTCTCAAACCAACTTTTCAATTAGGCAAGGCATTCTCAAACCAACTTTTCAATTAGGCAAGGCGTTCTCAAACCAACTTTTCAATTAGGCAAGGCATTCTCAAACCGATTTTCAATTAGGCAAAGCATTTTCAAACCAACTTTCCAGTAGGCAAGGCATTCTCAAACCAACTTTTCAATTAGGCAAGGCAACCTCAGCATTCTCAAACCAACTTTTCAATTAGGCAAGGCAACTTTTGTATTCTCATACCAACTTTTCAATTAGGCAAGGCAACTCAAGTATTCTCAAACCAACTTTTGCATTTTCATACCACATTAAGGGCACTCACAGTAGTAGACATGTGTTCAGTGTTATTCGCAGCTCAGACAGAGAGACATGACCCTCTCGCTCCCCATCTTAAAGAGACTGACTGAGGCACTCAACACTTCCGGGTTTTATAGTCCCTCCGGATTCTGGAGAGAGAATCTCAACATTTTTTAAACATTATTAACATTTTCCCAGAATGGGCATGTCAAATACTAAAGGGCATAGCTTTAAGGTGAATGGAGGAATGTGTAAAGGAGATGGGCAGTGCATTTCTTTAAACACGGAAAGTGTCGAATTCCCACAACATGCTGCCAGCATTGGTGATGGTGGAGGCAGATACAATAGTTGTATTTAAGCAACTTTTGGATATGATCCAATTCAATACACAGGGATTGGAGAGATATGGATTATGTTCAGCATATGAGCAATGCAGAAACATATTTTGTCTCCTCACAAGAGGAGGGGGGACCAGTGGTAGAGCTACTGCCTTACAGTGCCAGAGACCTGGGTTAGAACCTGACTACTAGTGCTTGTCTGTACGGAGTTTGTACGGTCTCCCCGTGACCTGGGTGGGATTTCTCCAAGATCTTCGGTTTCCTCCCACACTCCAAAGATGCAGGTTAATTGGCCTGGTATCAATGTAAAATTCTCCCTAGTGTGTGTAGGATAGTGTTAATGTGTGGGGATCGCTGCGCGGTGCAGACTCAGTGGGCCGAAGAACCTGTTTCCATGCTGATTCTTTAAACTAAACTAAACTGTAAGAGTGATGTTTACATCACTGTAAACTGCTGTGGTAATAACTTCAGTAATTGGATCAGGATGTGAGGGATTATTGTATATCATCCGAGCCCTCTCAATTGATTGCAGGTGCATTGTGCAGGTGCTAAGTTTAATATTGTAGAGCAGGTTTGTTGCATGCAGACTGGATTCCATTTAATTACAAGTTCCCTTATTGCTTGTGCCGCCAGTGCCTCTCTGCTCTAATGGGAGACATGCCTTGTGGAGGTTTGCCTGCACTTGCCTGGCAGCTTCCTGGTGCTGTAGGGGTTTTGCGTTTCCCTTTACTCCACAAAAAGGATTCCCCTAGGTTCTAGACCTCGGAATTATGGTGGGATATGATAAAAAGGTTGAATTGACCAGAGTGTGCCGATGAGAGAAAACAGAAACCAAGATGGACTCAAAGCAAGTCTAAATTTACAGGCTTTATTAAACAATGAGAAATCGAATCTCACCAACACTACATAATACGTGGCTAAACTTATGCTTTAAACTAAGACTATGGACGGAAAACTATCGGGCACGTCGTAAAACTTACTTTAACAATTTTACTCCCCTTTCTCAACCTCTATCCTATTTCGGGAAGTTCACCAGGTCACCAGGATACTCACAGCTTAGGTCGATGCAGGCTCACGAGCTGTCCAGCAGAGCAGAAAGAGCAGGAAGAGAGGAAGAGTTCTGGCTTGACTTCGGCTTTTATACCTGAGCTTCCTTTGAAACCCCCAGGTGGTCCTCTGGATAAAAGGGGTTCTTTTGATGTTTCCCAGTTTCGATCTGGCATGAACAATAGGCTTCTGATGATAAGGGGTTTGCTGATGTCATGATCCCTCAGCCTGATCGTTATCATCCCCGATGGTGATTGTGCTTCTGCTGGCCTGTTTACCACCGTCTGCTGAGGCATGGTTCCTTCCTTTGTGTATCCAAGAGAATCTCGTTATCTCCGTCTCAGCCTTTCCTGTTCACACCGTTGTGTGATGTCCAAGTCCACAGGCCAGACGGGTTTGAAACTTGAAACTGATTATTTCTGTGTATTGGGGGGGTTTTTCCGTTGCAGCCAGCAAATCTGTCTTTTTAAAATATCCATGTCCTTATCCGAGTACTTCCATAATTTTGGAGGATTTGCCCCAATAACTTACATGCCCCTGCCCCTCCTGCCGCTCATGTCTCTCAAGCTGCAAGTTTAGAGAGGCATGAGCGGAAACAGAACCATCGGCTCACCAAGTCCGCACCAAACAGCGATCCCCGCACATTAGCACTATCCTACACACACTTGGGACAATTTACACTTATACCAAGCTAATTAACATACATGCCTGTAGATAGAAACATTGAAAGTAGGTGCAGATGTAGGCCATTCGGCCCTTCGAGCCAGCACTGCCATTCAATATGATCATGGCTGATCATCCAAATTCAGTAGCCCATTCCTGCTTTCTCCCCATTTCCCTTGATTCCATTAGCGCTATGAGCTATATCTAACTCTCTCTTGAAAACATCCAGTGAATTGGCCTCACTGCCTTCTGTGGTAGAGAATTCCACAATTCTCCATCTTTGGAGTGTGGGGGGGGGGGGGGGGGGGGGGGGGACCGAAGATCTTGGAGGAATCCCACACAGGTCACAGGGAGAACATACAAACTTCGTACAGACACCCGTAGTCGGATCTCCAGCGCTGCAAGCTCTGTTAAGGGCCTGTCCCACTGCGGGGACCTAATTGGCGAGTTTAGAAGAGTTTGCCCTCGACTCATACTCGCAGCATGGTCGACACGTGGTCACTGGAACTCTCCTTCATGCTCGAGGGAAGTCTCCGCATACTCGCGGCCTCAGTTTGGTCGAGGAAAATGTTTCAGCATGCGAGTAAACATTGGTCGGCATGGTTCGTTTGAAGTCGTACTGCAGTGGAGTGGGGTCACTATGTAATTATAGGCAGGCGAGGGCAGCTGTAGGCAATCTTTTTTGTTGACCGGGCATTATAATTGGCTCATTGGAGTTTTCAGGACCAAGGAAAACTGATCGGTAATGTTAAATGCCCGCTAAACTTTATTAAAAGTTGTCTGACTTCTTAAACATCTCTCCCCCCCCCCCCCCCCCTTCCCTTCTCTCCCCCCCTCCCTTTTTTTTCTCCCCCCCCCCCCTTTTTTCTCCCCCCCCCTTTTCTCCCCCCCGCCCTTTTCTCCTCCCCCCCCCTTTTCTCCTCTCACCCCCTCTCTCCCCCCCCTCTTCTCTCCCCCCCTCTACTCCTATCACATATGATCTTATGATTTTCAGATAACTGTGAACTCAATTAATTTATTTTCTCACTGCATCCAAATCCCATGTGGACCTGGGAGTCTGTTCCTGCTAAATGGGCTAGGTTTTGTCGGAAGGCATCGTAGGATACAATACGATACGATAGAACATCATTTATCCCCGGATTAGGCATGTGCAAAGGATTAGGCATGTGCAAAGATATGGGGGGGGGGGGGGGGGGATTTATGAGAATTATCCCAGGAATGTGTGGGTTAACATATGATAAGCGTTTGACAGTGTTGGGCCTAAACTTGCTGGAGTTTAGAAGAATGAGGGGGGACCTCATTGAAACTTACAGAATAGTGAAAGGCTTTGATAGAGTGGATGTGGAGAGAATGGTTCCACTAGTGGGAGAGCCTGGGACCAGAGGTCATAGCCTCAGAACAAATGAACATTACTTTCGGAGGGAGATGAGGAGGAATTTCTTTAGTTAGAGGTTGGCGAATCTGTGGGATTCATTGCCACAGAAGGCTGTGGAGTCCAAGTCAATGGATATTTTTAAGGCAGAGATAGATAGATTCTTGATTAGTACAGGTGTTCGGGGTTATGGAGAGAAGGCAGGAGAATGTGGTTAAGGGGAGAGATAGATCAGCCATGATTGAATGGCGGAGTAGACTTGATGGGCTGAATGGTCTAATTCTGCTCCAATCACTTATGACCTTATGAATTGGTAGTGGCTAGACACTTCAATCATTACAATGATTCCCATGCTTACATTGCAGGTAACATCGGTGACATTGGTGCAAACATTTGTTTTCATAATCCAGTGCAGGTTTTCCAATGTGATCCGATTTCTCCCAGTAAATCAGCCATTAGTTTGTTTAACAATTTAACTCTATTCCCCTATTTATGTCGCTAAAGATTTGTTTTCATTCTCACCACTCAACAACATAAATATTGTGTTCAAGAAGGAACTGCAGATGCTGGAAGATCGAAGGTACACAAAAATGCTGGAGAAACTCAGCGGGTGCAGCAGCATCTATGGAGCGAAGGAAATAGGCGACGTTTCGGGCCAAAACCCTTCTTCAGACGTTGCAGGTAACATCTGAAGAAGGGTTTCGGCCCGAAACGTCGCCTATTTCCTTCGCTCCATAGATGCTGCTGCACCCGCTGAGTTTCTCCAGCATTTTTGTGTAGCATAAATATTGTTGTGTGTTCAAAAGGTCTGAGGTGAACAATGGAGGGATATGTTGTGCTTTTGTTGCTTATAAAATGTCAGCTACTGTGAGATCTGTGCATTACTGCATGACAGGCACTATCATTTCTGCATGTCCTTGACCTCACTGCCTGTGTCTCCGCTCTGCGTTAGTAATAGCCATCAGTCGCAAAACTGTCACTGATACGCAAATGCATAAAAGTTCTCTCCAACAATTTCTTCAAACAAAGTATTGCATTTTAGAGAACATTTGTCAAGAATTTTATGGCTGCTTATTGAAGGACCTGTCCCACTCGGGCGTCATTTGCGTGTCACGTAGGTGGCGCGCAAAAGTTCAGTACATCCCAAAATCCTGGGGCGCAGTGCGCAACCGCGCGTCACGGCCTACGTCACCACGCACAATGCGCGCGTAATGTGCACCATGCGCGCATCACGTGCACGTCACAACACGCGCGTCGTGCGTCGTGACGCGTAAATGATGTAGCGTAAATGACGCACAAATGACGCACAAGTGGGACAGGCCCTTAAAGCAGTAACTTAGGATGCCAGAAGTTGTCACATTTATTTTAACCATTCGTGGTTAAACATTGCACTGTGTCCTTGGTGGACGGAAGAGGAGTAAGATAGTTATCCCTTGAGCCTGTTTGTTTGTCCGTTAAAATCACAATTGATCTACCCCCCCTCCCCTTCCCCCCCACCCCCCCCTCATCTATTTACATAACACATGTGAATGACACAAGTGGTAATAGAAACATATAAACATAGAAATGTACAACCATAGAAAGTAGGTGCAGGAGTAGGCCATTCGGCTCTTCGACCCAGCACCGCCATTCAATATGATCATGGCAGATCACCCAGAATCAGTACCTCGTGCCTGCTTTTTCCCCATATCCCTTGATTCTGTTTGCCCTAAGAGCTGTATCTCTCTCTTGAGAACATCCAGTGAATCGGCCTCCACTGCCTTCTGTGGCAGATAATTCCACAGATACACAACTGGGTGAAAACGTTTTTCCTCATCTCAGTCCTGAATGGCCTACCCCTTATTCTTAAACTGTGACCTCTGGTTCTGGACTCCCCCAACATCGGGAACATTTTTCCTGCATCTAGCCTGTCTAATCCCTTAAGAATTTTATATGTTTCTATAAGATCCACACCCATCTTACTAAATTCCAGTGAATATCAGCCCAGTCTATCCATTCTTTGTTCATATGTCAGTCCCACCATCCTGAGAGTAAACCTACGCTATACACCCTCATTAGCAAGATTGTCCTTCCTCAAATTAGGCGACCAAATCTGCAGACGATATTCTAGGTGTTGTCTCACCAGGGCCCTGTACAACTGCAGTAGGACCTCTTTGCTCTTAAACTCAAATCCTCTCACTATGAAGACCAACATGCCATTTGCTTTCTTCACTGCATGCTGTACCTGCATGCTTACATGCAATGTTTTGAAGAATGATCAAACTCAAAATTAAATTAAATATTACCTCTGCATCTACTAGTGTTTGTGAATAGAAGGTTCCAAACTGCTGCCAGGCTCACAATACGAGTTTACCAAACTTTATTCTTTATAAACAGTGATTTAATTATTAGATTATCCCTGCAATCTAAGGAGATTGAGTTTTTCACTATATTAATATCTGTTCACTTTTACAACCATGAGACACAAGGATGGAGAATTGTTAGTTCCTGGACCAATAATCCTGTGGACTGCTGCTCTGGAGAAATTAGTTCAAACATCACTGCTAGCGCTGAAGAATTACATAGAAACATAGAAACATAGAAATTTGGTGCTGGGGTAGGCCACCCGGCCCTTTGACATTCAATATGAAATAGTTTTTTCTTCATCTCACTGCCTGCTGTACCTGCAAGCTTACTTTCAGTGACTGATGTACAAGGACACCCAAGTCTCATTGCACCTCCCCTTTTCCTAATCTGACAGCATTCAGTTAATAAGCTGCCTTCTTGTTCTTGCCACCAAAGTGGATAACCTTACACTGCCTCTGCCAAGCATCTGCCCACTCACCCAACCTATCCATGTCACCCTGCAGCCACAAAGCATCCTCCTCACAGCTCACAATGCCACCCAGATTAGCGTCATCTGCATACGTGGAGATGTTACATTTAATTGCAAAACTATAGCTTGGAATTGGAAAAGGAATCTACCAAGATTGCCATAACAGCCTGTAGGGTTCCTAATATGTTTTGGGGAATAAAATTAGTGGTCTTCACATTGTGAATCTGTCTTGTTGACCTCCTATCTTTGACTTGTGTGGTAAATAATTCCATTGAAAGGCAACAAAAGATATTCACCTAAACCAGTCTACTTTGAAAATTCTAGACTTTCAATATGTGGAATTGCGAAAGTCATACAATGCCCTGATTTTAAAATAGATTTGTGGCTGTCCACTATCAATGGGTCTGAAAGCACAGTTTGATCACTCCAAGGTCTGGCTTAGTGGAGATCCTCACCACCTTCTCCAGTGCATGAGACATGATCATTCTTGTCTGCCATGCTATCCGCTCCCAATCTGGATGCTGCCTCGGCAATATCTGGATTGACAAAGAGGAACACCTGTAGATGCTGATGATTTCCTGTGATTTTTAACTGTCGCATTCCTGATGGTAAGGTTGAAGACTGGTCACATACCATCAAGAACCTTAGATGGACACACAAAGCTGGAGTAACTCAGTGGGTCAGACAGCATCTCTGGAGATAAGGAATAGGTGATGTTTTGGATCAAGACCCTTCTTCAGACTCCTTCTTTCAAGAAGATAGATACAAAATGCTGGAACAACTCAGCGGGCCAGGCAGCATCCCTGGATAGAGGATTGGGTGACGTTTCGGGTCGAGATCCTTCTTCAGACTGTCAAAGGAGAGAGAGATACAGAGATAAGAAAGTGTAAGGTGTGAAAATGAGACAGAGTGGATGGAGATCAAGGAAAATGTAAAATAGATAATTGATAGCTAGGAGAAGGTAACAACAAAGCAAACAGACATAAAATGTAAACGAGGACAGTCAGAGTCAGGGGAGGGATGGAGAGAGAGGGAAGGCAAGGGTTATGCCGTGTTCAACACCTCCGGGCTGCGGGTCTGCAGAGCGGAGCGGGCGGCGCCGACTTTAACATCGGGAACCTGCGAGCTCCAAACCGGCGCGGCCATGTCGGCTTCGGAAGCCGCGGTCTCCAACTAGAAAGCGGCCGTTCCAGGTGGCCCAGCCGCTGAGAGGACTCTCCCGACGCCGGGTCAACACCACCCGGTGAGAACGGCCAGGAACATCGGGCCTCCGTAGAGGCAATTGCGGTGGCCTCAATAGGCCTGACTTTGGGGTGAACTTGGGATGGGGACTGGACATTGTGCCTTCCCTCACAGTGGTATCCACTGTGGGGGGATGATTTTTTTTGTCTGTAATGTAATCCTGTTAGTCTTTGTCCAAGATGGCTGCCGTGGAGGGAGAGTGGACGCTGGCGCGCTTTGGCTGCCGCTGCTCTCTCTTCACACTGTGTTTTTGATATTCTGTTTTTGGACTGAATTCTGTTTTTAGTTTGTGTCTCTGTGATGTCTTTATTATTTATTTTACTCTGATTATATGTTTTTCCTGTTAATCTATGTAAGGTGTCCTTGAGATGTCTGAAAGGCGCCCAATAAATAAAATTTATTATTATTATTATTACTTGAAGGTAGTGGAGCCAATATTCATACCTTTGGTTCTGAAGAAGGGTCTCACCCCAAAACGCCACCCATTCCTTCTCTCCAGAGATGCTGCCTGGCCCGCCTGAGTTACTCCAGCGTTTTGTGTCTACCTTCGATGTTAAACCAGCATCTGCAGTTCTTTCCTACACATTTTGTCCGCTGGATGTAAGTTGCCGAAGCAAAATATGAGGCGCTGTTCCTCCAATTTGCGCTGGGACTCACTCTGACAATGGAGGAGGCCCAGGACAGAAAGGTCAGTGTGGGAATGGGAGGGAGAGTTAGAGTGTGTAGCACCTGGGAGATCAGGAAGGCTTAGGCGGACTGTGCGGAGGTGTTCAGCAAAACGATCGGCAAACCTGCGCTTGGTCTCGCTGATATGCAGAAGTCCACGCCTTCTTTCAAGAACCTCACTCTAGTTGCATTCAAAAATTTCTGAGGAGGTGCAAGTGAGGAAGAGAATTTATGTTCAGCCGCAAGTGGGATGTCGATGCCATGAATTTTCTTGAGCCTTGTTGAGCAGCATCATCCATCCCAGTAAATGGTGCTACTGTATGTCTTCGTGCAGCAGAGTTGAGTACATCACCTCAAACTGTCCACTTCTACATAGATAATAGGTGCAGGAGGAGGCCATTCAGTCCTTCAAGCCAGCACCTCTATATTGTTTTAACAACAGGTCTGGATAAACTTCTGGTCAGTACTGGCTCACTAGGATGTTAATGATGAGTGTTCCGAGATAGCAATGCAGTTAAATGCTGTTGTTTGACTCTTCATTTTGATAGATGGCCATTGGTTGCAGTTCTATGGGTGAATGCGATCTAGGTCTTCCGACGTTGAGAGCTTCATCCCCTGAGCAGTAACATTATGATCTCAATTTCTTCCCACTGAAAATTCAAGGCCAGCAGACTCCCCCCTGAAAACACAACACAAAAAAACTCCTGACATAATCTCCTTTCTTTGAATTTAGTTTAGTTTAGTTTGGAGATTAGCTTTTACTCTCAAGTGGCATGAATAGATAGGAGAGTGTAAAACCAGGTGGACAGTGGATCGCCCAGTCCCAAGGCAGCCAGTTGTTGAAAGGTGGAGGATACAGTTGACTGCCAAAGGATAAAGACAAAGGAGAACTCCTAGGTCTTTGAGGCTTGATGGAGTGAAACATTGTGTGCTAGTAAAGGGCCTGTCTCACTAACGTGACTTTTCAGCGACTGGCTTCGGCCTTCAAGCTTGAGGGCACTCTCCTGAAAAAACCTCGAGCTAGATCAACTGTCAGCGATGAAATCGCGAGCCGGATCGACCGTCTGCACACACACACACACACACACACACACACACACACACACACACACACACACACACACAAACACACACACACACACACACACACACAAACATATCGCAAAGCCGGGGGCCAGGGAAAGCGGGGGAGCGCTGTCTGAGATTCACACCCGCGATGAACAGGAAGGTAAGAGACGGCTCGCAAAGTTACGGTAAGTCCTTTAGAGAGTCCGGAGGGGGGGGGATAGAGAAGGGGAGAGAAGGGGAGAGAAGGGGAGAGAGAAGGGGTGAGAAGGGGAGAGAATGGGAGAAAAGGGGAGAAGGAGTGGAGACGTTTTTAAGAATCCAGACAACTTTTAATAAAGTTTAGCGGGCATTTAACACTACCGGTCGGTTTACTTACCTTTTTTTTTCAATGTGCTTTACCTTCGATTGCCTTCGATTGCCTTTGCTTACCTACGATAGCATGCCGACCTACTACGACCTACCTCGAATAAACCTACGAGTAAAAAAAATTGATTTTTTCTATGGCAACCTTTTTTTAATCACAGGCATTTTTTAGCATGTTGAAAAAAATACACCGCAACGAAGCTGAGGCCTTGAGTACGCGGGGACTACTCTCGACCATGAAGGAGAGGTACAAAGACCACCTAGGACCTCATGTCGACCATTCTGCGAGTATGAGTCAAGGGCAAACTCTTCTGAACTCGCCAAATAGTTTGCCGCAGTGGGACAGGCCCTTTATGCATTTCTGCATCTCACTATGGAATCCTCAACACAATGCAAATGCTATCCATTTGACTGCATAACAGGAAAGCCTGCAATTCCAGAAACCTTAGTTCAGCATGTATTGCATGCTGATCTATCAAATGAGAAGATGAGGTTATTTCCATGTCTTCTCCAAAATCTCTCTAATATCTCAGTTCAGTTACGGATTTCCCCATAACTGCTATGGAAACACCCAAAAGAGTACACTTTGAGAATTAATGACATCTTTCATATTTCGGCCACTGTAGCACATGACAGATCAGGGCCACTGCCTTGTGTAGGAAGGAACTGCTGATGCTGGTTTAAACCTCAGATAAACACAAATTGCTGGAGTAACTCAGCGGGACAGACAGCATCACTGGAGAAAAGGAATAGGTGACATTTTGGGTCAAGGCCCTTTTCAGACCCTGAAACTGAAGTCTTCTTCAGGCCTTGAAGTCTAAAGAAGGGTCTCGACCCGAAACGTCACCAATTGCTTTTCTCCAGAGATGCTGTCTGACCCGTTGAGTTACTCCAGCTTTTTGTGTCTATCTATGGCCACTATCAACTTGCTTTCGTGCTCCCCAGAGACAATAGACAATAGGCAATTGGTGCAGGAGTAGGCCATTCGGCCCTTCGAGCCAGCACTGCCATTCACTGTGATCATGGTTGATCATCCACATTCAGCACCCCGTTCCTGCCTTCTCACCATATCCCCAGACTCCGTTATCTTATGTAGGAAGGAACTGCAGATGTGGGCTTCACTTAGATACACATGAAAGAACTGCTTCCTCACCACATTGTGGAATGACCCTTTTGCTGAGAATAATTCTGAAGGGCCTGTCCCACTTGGCGATTTGTTCAGCGACTGCTGGCATAATTGACTGACGTATCAGGTCACCAAAAAATTTGCGCCGTGATTCAGTGTGATGCGGGGTGATGATGTATGACGAGCGGTGTTTTTTCAAGTGTCGCAACTTATTTTTGTCACCGGTGGATTTTGAAATGTTCAAAATCTTATGGTGACCCTGATATGATGCCGGCAGCCGCCAAAAAATTAGCCAAATGGGACAGGCCCTTCCTGGTTGGTCAGCTGCCCTGTTCTCTTGAGCCCCTCATTCCCTTCTCAGTAACATTGAATGCACATTAACTAATCCACAAGTTTCTGGCTCAAAAATACATTGGCTTAGTCTAGTCTAGTCTAGTCTAGTCTAGTCTAGTCTAGTCTAGTCTACTCTAGTCTAGTCTAGTCTGGTCTAGTCTAGTTTAGGTTAGTTTTGTTTAGGTTAGTTTAGGTTAGTTTATTGTTAAGTGTACCAAGGTACTTTCCCCTTTTTTTGTTGTTTGCTAACCAGTCAGTGGAAAGGCAACACATGATTATAATCGTGCCATCCTCTGTGTACAGATACATGACAAAGGGAATAACCTGAATAACGTTTACTGCAAGATAACGCTAGTAAAGGCAGTCTGCAAGATAGTCCGAAGATCTCCAATGAGGTAGATAGTAGTTCAGTACTGCTCTCTAGTTGTTGGCAGGATGGTTCAGTTGCCTGATAACAGCTGGGAAGAAACTATCACTGAATCTGGAGGTGTGCATTTTCACACTTCCCCCTGATGGGAGAGGGGAGAAGAGGAAGTGGCCAGGGTGTGACTCGTCCTTGATTATGCTGCTGGCCTTGCCCCCGAGGCAGCGTGAGGTGTAAATGGGGTCAATGGAAGGGAGGTTGGTTTGTGCGATGGTCTGGGCTGTGTCCACAATTCTCTGCAATTTCTTGGGGTCTTGGATTGCGCTGTTCCCAAAACCAAGCTGTGATGCATCCTGATAAAATGCTTTCTATGGTGCATCTGTAGAAGTTGGTGAGAGTTGTTGGGGACATAGAATAAAATGCCTTTTATTGTCATTCAAACAGCTTGGTTTGAACGAAATTGCATTTTCTAGTCTTACATTACAAAAAAAACCAAGACCCACACTTAACACAGTTTACATAAACATCCATCACAGTGGATCTCCAACACCTCCTCACTGTGATGGAATTCAAAGACTTATCTCTTCCCTTTGTTCTCCTCCCGTGGTCCAGCAGTCCAACTGCAGTGTCGAGGCAAACTGGGGCTCCCGATGTTAAAGCCCTCGGCGGGCGATGGTAAGTCCTGTGGTCGTTTAAGCCCCGCGGGGCGATGTAAGGCCCCGCTCCGTGTCCTTTAACCCCACGATTCCAGCGGGTGAAGTTGCCATTGCGGGAGCTCCGAAAAGCGGTCTCCCACCAGGGACCTGTGAGCTCCCGATGTTCCTGTCCACGGGGCCTGCAGCCGGAGCCTCCGAAGCTCCGAAGTCGGGTCGCAGCCGCGCGCCACCACAGCTCTTCCCGTTCAGAAGTCGGCCAGCTCCGCGATGGGGAGTCCGCAGTCTCCGCGAGTGGAGCCCTCAGGTTGGTTCCGGCTGGAGGCCGCCGCCGGCTCCACCATGTTAGGCCCAATGACACCAGAGACCTGACAGGGAAAAAGTTGGGTCCCGTACAGGGAAGAGACTAACGGTTTCACCCCCCCCCCCCATCCCCCACATATACACAGCTAAAGAAAAATAATAAAAACTAGACTCAAGACAGACATATAACAAGACAAAAATTAAAAAAGACAGACGGACTGTAGTCGAGCAGCTGCCGTCCACACCACGCCATGCTGAACATACCAAGCTTTCTAAGGAAGTAGAGACATTGGTGTGCTTTCTTGGTCGTTGCTTCATTATGGGTGGTCCAGGAGAAGTCGTTGGTGATATTGACTCCTAGGAATTTGAAGTTTTCAACCATCTCTAATTCAGCACCATCAATGCAAACTGAGCTATGTGAACCGCTTCACTTCCTGAAGTCCATCACTATCTCTGTGTATTGCTGACATTGAGGGAATATCCAACCCTGGGTTTTTGGAATCAACCTTCTTACAAACCAAGGTGGCGCAGCGGTAGAATTACTGCCTGACAGCGCTTGCAGTGCCAGAGATATGGGTTCAATCCCGACTACGGGTGCTGTCTTTACGGAGTTTGTATGTTCTCCCCGAGACCGCATGGGTTTTCTCCGGGATCTTCGGTTTCCTCCCACACGCCAAAGACATACAGGTTTGTAGGTTAATTGGTTTGTTATAAGTATGAATAGTCCCTAGTATGTGTAGGGAAGTGTTAATGTGCGGGGATCGCTGGTCGGTGCAGACCCGGTGGGCAAAAGGTACTGTTTCCGCGCTGTATCTCTAAACTAAACTATTCATTGTGCTTGTCTCCAATCTTCTCCATTCCCAAACATCAGTGGATTTACAATGTAATAATAATAATAATAATACATTGTATTTATGGGCGCCTTTCAAGCGTCTCAAGGACACCTTACAAAATTTAGCAAATAGAGTAAAAACATGTAAGCGGAATGAAATAAATAGTAAAGACATCACCAGTACACAAATTAAAGACAGAATTCAATCCAAAGACAAAAATCAAAAACACAATATGAAGAGAGAGCAGTGGCAGCTAAAGCGCGCCAGCGTACACTCTCCCTTCCGGCAGCCATCTTGGGCACAGAATAAAATAATCATTTACACACAAAAAAAACATCCCCCTACAATGGTTACCACTGTGGGGGATGGCACAATGTCCAGTCCCCATCCCCAGTTCTCCCATAGTCAGGCCCATCCCTCCACAGTTGCCTCTACGGAGGCCCGATGTTCCTGGCCGTTCTCGCCGGGTGGTGTTGCTCCGGCGTTGGGAGAGTCCTCACAGCGGTTGGGACGGCTGGAACGGCCGATTCCCTACCGGAGTCCGTGGCTTCCGAAGCCGACAGGGCCGCGTCGATTGGTGCTTGGAGGCTCCCGATGTTAAAGTCAGCGCTGCCGCCCGCGGCTGGCCGCTCCACAGTCCCGCAGCTCGACGGTGTTGATCACGGTGGCCTCAGCATACCGGAGCTCCAGCGCGGCGACCCAGCGCGGCGACCCAGGCAAGGCATCGCCCGCTCCGCTCCGCAATAGCGCTCCAGCGCTGTGCCGCCACCGAAGCTGAAGGTGCTGGGCGGTCCCCACCAGGAAAACGCCGCTCCACTCCCGCTGGTAGGCCGCAAGGACGGGTCGACGGTGCAGCCCGTGGAAAAAGCTGCCTCACCGACCAGGTAGGGACCTAGAAAATAGTTTCCCCCTTCCCCCCCACATAAAAAAGTCAAATTCCCCAACAAACATAGGACAAAATTCACTAAAAACTAATTTAAAAAAGTGAATTGAACGGACAGCTGCTGGTTAGCAGCCGTTCCCCAAGATGGCTCCTCCTCTCCTATGTATGGAGGCTTTGTTTTAAATAGCATGTGTAGAGGGTGCTAAATGGCCCAGATTCCAGAAATAAATTAAAAATAGATTCACCCTTTTTACACTTAACCAATTACATCTTGTGGAGAATGGTGATATTGCTCGACAAAGAAAAAGCAAAGAGAACACCAATAAAGGAAAAAGTTTTAAACAATTCGTATATAGGTCACAAATGACAAACGTATATGATGTTTTGGAGAGGTGACTGAAGTGGCAGCCAGTGCATTATTGATGGGTTATTTTTACATTCCAGAAAGAATTTGACATCTTACTGAGACTTGAAAGTCACAGAATTGAAGGCAAATGGTTGACCTAGTTCGAAAGTTAGCTGAGCAGCAGGAGATGGGGAACAGAAATAGAGGACTAAACTGTGGGATACAACTAACAATGTCCCTTAAGAAGCTACTTTTAGACAACAATTATTCACCACATGTGTATACAATCTTGTTTATGGAATGGGTAGGCATTTTTTTTAATCAGTTGCGGACATTGTTGTTGAGGTTAACATTTTTTGCCTGTGACTTTACAAAGTGCTGGTGAGCTGCCTATGTGAACTAGCTCAGATACTGCATTTGGTGCTTCTACATAAGATAGACACAAAATGCTGGAGTAACTCAGCAGGACAGGCAGCATTTATGGATATGACGTTTTGGGTCAAGACTATTCAGAGATGCTGCCAGTCCATCTGAGTTACTCCAGCATTTTTGTGTTGATATTTGGTGTAAACCAGCATCTGTAGTTCCTTCCTACACATTAGTGTGGCACGTTGGTGCAGCGGTAGAGTTGTTGCCTTATGCCCCTGTCTCACTTAGGAAACCTGAACGGAAACCTCTGAAGACTTTGCACCCCACCCAAGGTTTCCGTGCGGTTCCCGGAGGTTGCAGGTGGTTGCCGGAGGTTGCAGGTAGTGGAAGCAGGTAGGAAGTCTGACAAAAACCTCCGGGAACCGCACGGAAACCTTGAGTGGGGCGCAAAGTCTCCAGAGGATTCCATTCAGGTTTCCTAAGTGGGACAGGGGCATAACAGTGCCTGTAGCGCTTGAGACCCAAGTTCGATCCTGGCTACGGGTGCTGTCTGTACGGAGTTTGTAAGTTATTTTTGATATTCACTGATGTCCAGTAAAACATTGCTGCTGGTGATGCTACCAGTGAAGTCACAATTCAGTGGGTACCTGGAAAACAGCTGGGATAAAGTTATTTCTGTTACTTGTAGCACACTCTTTGGAAGCCTCCAGTCTCTATGAAGGAACTCACACAGGTCTCCTGATGTTAGCAAGGCATCTCTTTCATTAGTTCAATACTTACTTAATTGTCCCAGTAGCTCTACACAGTGCACATACAATCCAGTAAAATAGTAAGATTAAACGAGAACTTACCAGTTTGAAGTTTGATCTGTATTTTATGAGGAGTTACGATGAGGGATTACGTGAAGAACCCGCTCAGTGCGCAGGCGCGGCATACTTCCAAGCAGCGGTGTGGAATCACAGATAGACACAGTTATTTGAAGTAAACATAGTAAAGATAAGGAGACATCAATTTATTAGTTTGATCCATATAATGAGGGTGGGAGCGGAGGGCACGTAATCCCTCATCGTAACTCCTCATAAAATACAGATCAAACTTCAAACTGGTAAGTTCTCGTTTAATCTTACTATTTTACTTCGGAGTCACGTGAGTGACTACGTGAAGACTTCAAAGCTCTGTGATTTCAAACCGTGTAACAGTTCATACTTCACTCGCTGCCGAAGTCATTCGAGGGAGGAAGTATGTTATCGTAATCAACCATGAATCTGTTTGTAAAAACAATAATGGTGTTATTAACAACAACAAGACCAATTGCTCCCCCGGGCTTAAATTATATATTTTTTGCAGATTCTTTTTCTGCAAACGATACAGGTTCTGTCAGTGGTTTGTTATAAAAGTTTGGAACGTATACTCCCTAGACCACCCTGCAGTAGCCAGGATGTGGTCCATAGGCTCGTCCATCCTCTTAGTTACTGACGTGGAAGCTGTTCTGGTGGAATAAGATTTTATACACGTTAGTATTTACTCCAGCAACTCCCAGTACCTGCTTGAGCCACTAGAGATAGTTTAGCTCGTCACCCGACCATGAGGTTTCCTGTGGCTGACCCATAAGGCTTTTTCCTCTCCCTCGGTATTCCTTATTGTGTCGATCTCTAAGTGGGTCATGACACATAAAACGTGGTTCAGGTGGGTATGCCCGGAATTTCATGACTGGACCTGATGTTCCTGGTCTGTTCTGTTTGGCCAACCCTTGAATGGGCATGTGACACTATCTGGTGTTATAACCATGTTGTCCCATCGCAGTAGATGGGAGAGCTGGCTCTTTGTGTTGATGTAAGGCCACCAGCATGTCCATCTTCAGGGTAGGCTGTTCCAGGGTGAGTGACCTGGCTGGTGATCATCCCCTAAGGTATGTCAGGATTTCACTGACATCCCAATTTGGGTGTACCTATTTCTGGGGAATGGATTGATATACCTCTCCTGTATCTGATCACCAGTGAGCGGTACCCAAGTTGAGTAGGCTAACAGAACATGTCCTTCATTGTGGTGAAGACCTGCCAGGAGCTCCAGTACAGTTTTTTGTTATAGTTGAATGTGTAATTCCTGTTTTGGAAACAGTGTACCATTTCTTGATGCTCCTCAGGTATGTTCCCTAGGATATGCGACGGAATGCTGTCATCAGGTTGATAGTGCTCCTGATCCAAGCACAGCAATGGTCTTCCCAATTCTGCAATTCTTTTAATGACCATGTCGAGGATCACTGGGAACCATGCTTGTGGACTTGGTCCACTGTAATTTGCGAAGTACCCGACTGATGAAGCCGTAGTACCTATTGAAGAGGTAGAAGGAAAGGAAAACATAGAGATTAGGTTCCCCCCACCCCTCAATACGCGGGAATGTCTCCATTGCCGCTTCCTTGAGATTGGTTTCATGTGACGTAAGTTAGTACGTGGTGATTTAATTGGATATAAGGAATCGATATCTGTTGTCCATATTGCTTAGTGATTTCAGCAAATATTTTTGGTTTAAATGTATGTTTACAGTATTTAGCTCACCTGATAGGTGAGTTACTGATGGTCAAACATGTTTGACGACATACGGTTTCCAATTGTTAATAAATTGTCCCCTAATATCGATGTTCTCCGCCCAAGTGGTTTGGTATATGCCACCACTGATGTTGTTATCTTATAAACGAACATGCAAATTTGGTGGATTACTGAGCAAATGCTTCACTAGAATTAAGTAAATTAATATATAACATGTTTAAGTCAATTCATATTGGCATTAAGTATTACAAGCTCAGTAACACATCAGGACACATAAGATGCTACTCAAAACAGGTGGAAGTGTACAACCATAATCCTTCCTGCCGATAAATTCCATGATAACACTACAGATTAATCCATTTGCCCCCATATTACAGGTATGGAGATAGTTTTGAACACTAGTATCTCAGCTCATAGGAAAGGTACAAAGTTCAGTAGCTGGTAATGCTGCTATATCCCAATTACTTTGCCACGTAGTTGATTGGTGGTTAATGCACCATGACTGATAGTCTTAATGAATACCAGATAACAACGTTGTGGATGGTCAACGTAAATATCTGGATATATATTTTGTGCACCGTTCCCAGAGGCACTGCAATACTGGGTCGATGCGTGGAGTGGACGGAGCAAGCCCCTATTCCATCTCCCTGTTCCAAAATTCAATTTAATATGTGGTCCCTAGATAAGGGACGTATCAGATTATTAAACTGATAAGAACAGATACTACACTTGATCTTAGCCAAAAGGCCGAGAAGCGATGCAGCTAAAGCTGTATCCAAGGATAGTTTGTCGTTAATATATAGACATGCCATGACGGAATGTTTCTAAGTGTCAGGGCTAGTTGATTCTGGATAACTTTGACTTAAATGCCGCAACGCTCATCATGGTTACTCCATCCAGGTAATTGCGGTATATCCGAAACTTATATGAGAAGGTACTGATAGTGTGCATCTTCAAGGTCGATGTCTACCATAAAGTATCCTTGGATCCATGGTAGTAGTTACAAATCCCATGAATGGGTATACCTGGTGAAATACTCAAGTGGTTTATCAATGATGGTGCGACATTCACCATCGTGGGAGGGTAGACCACTTGGGGTGCTTGCTGAATTGGTGGCAAGATATTAATTCTATTCCCCTTGTATTTATTTTTTGGTATATAACTACCAAGAGTGATAGCTTCCTAACCAGGCGTGATTCATCCACCCCTTGTTAGTACAACCCTTAACCTTTATGTGATGGTAGGAACCATACTTATCTGTCTTCATTGTTGTTTTCTTCGGTTTCTGGTTCCTTGTTCTTGTAGGGACGATGTTTGTTGGGGGGTGGCACATTTTCCCCTGGGGCCTGCTCTGGGCCGTGGCCTAAAATGCTACAGGTTTGGCATGCAGGCCCCGAGCTTTCACCAGTACCATGAGGAAGACGCCCCTGGTGGACACGTAGAGGTACTGCTGTCTGGTTTAGTGTGGTGCTCATTCCAGACTCTGCCCTCTTGTGCCGAATAGTTTGAACACTTCGTCCAGTTTTTTAGGACTGGTTTGGTAAGTGCCAGGTAGCAGGATCTGTGCTTATGAGGTCGGCGTTCTCATAGTCCTGTTAATTTCATAGATTGAGGGCAGGTTTGTGAGTTCATTTCAGAAGTTATGAGGTATACCGTTGAACAGTAGGGTCAGGTGTTTTGCCATACTACCCTGCCCTTCTGGAATGAGCAGGTGGACATGATAGCCGACGTCAGGGTACCAAATGCATTTTTTAAATATTTAGGTTAAATGCGCTGCTCAATGTATCCCCCAATAATGGCGGGCACTTTGAGTAAATGCAATTTAGGGGAGGCGTGATAAAACCAACGCCTCATGGCTACCTGTCTTGGAGAGGTTTTTTGGAAAAGACAGGTAGTAAGCTGGCCATCAGTTGAGACTGAAAAGCCATCTCGCTAGTGGTGGAGCCACATAGCGGCCACACCCAGCAGCTCTTCCTGATCCTGTACCTCAAGCATACTCCCGATATTGTTCAGCCAGTGACCCCTCTTCATGACCAGCCCAGCCACTGGTCACCCCAAAGCTAACCACACTAAGGAGGAAGCGATGGGCAGTGCCTAGGCACTGTGGAGGGTATGCCTGAACCCTCCAGCGAGAATGCCCCTCACGTAGCGTGTCTCGCAGGAGCTCCTGCTCCAGGAGCCGCTCCAGCGGCTCAGGTGGCTGTCTCTCTCCCTGCGGGTGGAGAGACGTCCCCTCCGACAAGTCGGAAGCCACCGGCCGGATGCCTCTTCGGATGGCTGAATATCCAGCCCGCAGCTCAGGCACTAGCGGGACTGGCTTCGGCGCGGTGTGGGGATAGCGGAACGCCCGGTTAAATGTTCCTACCGCCTTCTTCTGGAGCTTTTGTGCCTTGTAGTAGCGAGAGCGCCCCTCAAGCAGCGCGTCTCGCAGGCACCTGCTCCGTGAACCGCTCCAGCGGCTCAGGCGGCTCTCTCTCCCCCCGTGCGGGTGGAGAGACGTCCCGTCCCAAATCGGGAACACCTGCCGGATGCCTCTTCGGGTGGCTATACATCCAGCCCGCTATCGGGCTGGGCTCGGCACGGTGTCGGGGAATAGAGGAACACCGGGTCGCTCCTCCGCCTGTTGCTGCCCCCCTTCCCCCCGACGGGAAACCGTTCCTCCTCGAACGGGGGACAGTTTTGTTCCAGAGCCTTTTTCTCTGCCTGTAAAACACAAGCAGAAAAAGGGGCTCCCCTGTAAAAGAAAACCGACCTCAGGATACTCACCTGACGGTCCGTTTCTCTGTTGCGGGAGTGCCTAGCTCCCGCTGCCGCTGTTGCACTGCTGGCGTAATGCCGCGCCTGCGCACTGAGCGGGTTCTTCACGTAGTCACTCACGTGACTCCGAAGTAAAATCATACCACACGAGCTCAACCATACATAAGTAAAAGAGTACAATGATTATAGTGTCAGAAATAATTGATTACCATGTGGCCCGGTGGCGCAGCGGTACTGCGCTTGCAGCCCTGGAGACCCGGGTTTGATCCCGACAACGGGTGCTGTCTGTATGGAGTTTGTATGTTCTTCCTGTGACCGTGTGGGTTTTCTCTGAGACCTTTGGTTTCCTCCCACACTCCAAAGACGTACATGTGTGAGGTTAATTGGCTTGGTATAAATGTAAATAGTCCCTAGTGTGTGTAGGGTAGTGTCAATGTGCGGGGATCGCTGGTCGGTGCGGACCGGGTAGGCCGAAAGACCTGTTTCCGTGCTGTCTCTCTAAACTAAACTACAATAAATTCATTTTGAGACAGTACACGTCGCCACTCGTACCTTTTTAATATCAAGTACTTAAAATGATCGAGTCTTATCCTGGCCTTAAAATCCATGGTCCTGGTGGTGGCACTAGATTGATGATGAGATATGTGTTGGAGAACATACTGACTGTCAGTAACTTGAACGCCCAGAAATGAAGGAGGCTGCAGAGAGTGGTAGCTCCCCATCATCAAAAAGGCTTATATAGGAAGGAACTGCAGATGCTAATTTACACCAAAGATTGACACAAAATGCTGGAGTAACTCAGCAAAACAGGTTGAGGTCCTTCTTCAGACAGTGGGCGGATGATGGGGGTGAGGAGAATGTTCGAACGAAGAAGGATCTCGAACCGAAACATCACCCATTCCTTCTCTCCAGGGAAGCTGCTTGTCCCGCTGAGTTACTCCTGCATTTTGTGTCTATCTTCGGTTTAAGCCAGCATCTGCAGTTCCTTCCTACATCATTCTAGTAAATCTCCTCTGTACCCGTTACAAAGCCTTCACATTCTTCTTTTATTGGGGTGAATAGAACTGCACACAATATTCCATATGTGGCCCAACCAAAGTCCTATAAAGCTATCAAGCGAGAGTTAAATTTAGCTCTTAGAGCTAATGGAATCAAGGGATATGGGGAAAAACCAGAACGGGATACTGATTTTGGATGATCAGCCATGATCATATTGAATGGCGGTGCTTGTTCGAAGGGCCAAATAGCCTACTCCTGCACCTATTTTCGATGTTGCTATGCATCATGGCCTCCTGACTCTTATACTTAATGCCCCAACCAATGAAGGCAAGCATGACACATTCCTTCTTTATCACTCTTGCCGTTAGTTGTCTGTTTTAGACTTACATTCAACGTCCCAAGTGCAACACCTCACACTTGCTTGGATTAAACTCCACCTGCTATTTCTCCACCCACTTCTGTAGATGATCTATATCCCGCTGTATACGTTGGCAAACCTCCTCACAGGCCACAACCCCAGCATTCTTGGTTTCATCTGCAAACTTAATAACCGACCCATCTACAGTATACTTACGTGCGATCATTTATATATATATATATCACAAACAACAGATGTCATAGCAAACATATCTGCGGAACTCCACTGGTCCCAGACCTTCAGGCTGAATATCGTCCTTACTCCTCTATCTTCTAACAGTAAGCCAGTTTTAAATGCATACAACCAAATCACTGCTAATCCCTTGATATCTGACTCTTGCAACACAGTGGAATCAGTATAAGCCTTTCCATCAGGTTTTCTCATTTGCAAGCAACCACTTGATTATATGATTAAATGACAGTTCTCATATTGAAAAAGATCGATCATTCTGCTGTTACAAAGGAATCGTGTGTAAAATCTCCGAAGAGACTCAGGCAACATTAACCCATCCCACCACCGAAATATTCATTTCAACTCATCTCCCATTTTACTCAATTCCTCCCTCACCCCACCTACATTTGATCGCCATAGCATCTTGTAACAGGACAAGTTTCAATGTTGCTTAAATGCATTAAACCATGTCAATGATTTCGGAAAATAAAGGTATCTGAAGACTACACTAGATTTGACATTTCAACAACACGTGGATCCCATAGAGTCATAGAGTTATATAGTGTGGAAACAGGCCCTTCGGCCCAACTTGCCCACACTGGCCAACATGTTGCAGGTCCACTAGTCCCACCTGTCTGCGTTTGACCCATATCCCTCCTAACCTGTCCTATCATTTACCTGTCTAACTCTTTCTTAAACATTGCCTCAACTACCTCCTCTGGCAACTTGTTCCATACACCCACCACCCTTTGTGTGAAAGTTACCCCTCAGATTCCTATTAAATCTTTTCGCCTTCACCTTAGGCCTATGTCCACTGGTCCTCGATTTACCTACTCTGGGCAAGAGACACTGTGCATCTACCAAATTATCTCACATCTATCTCACAGACAACACAGGAGTGCAATCCATTATTACACTTATTGTGCCCTATAATTGAATCTACACTTAAATAATCAGTGCTATTCAGCAAAACTTAAGACAATATATATTACACATAAATGGTTAAATTCTGTTTATTCTGATAGTTAGCCAGGAATTAGAAATGACAAAAAGCCAGTGACCTAAGATATCAACTCAGTTTATTTATCTACATTCATGGCCTGACTGCCTCTGAATTCTTTTTTCTTATTTCGAACATCTGCATTTGTTTTTTTACACACTTTGCTGAGTGATCATGTTATGTACTCATTTGCAGGGGATATTAAGCACCCTGACAGGCTGTGTATATCTGAGCACCTCAGTGTTACACAGGGGTCATCATCTGGAGACCAATCTGAAGACGCCAGACTTGAAGAATAACTATCAGAACTCAAAGATTTTCCTACTGCAGCTTGGGTTACTGCTGCTTAAGTCACAATGCAGATACATTAATCTCAATCCATCTATCAAAATAATCAAAGAGTCATACAGAAGATGGCAAAAAACGCTGGAGTAACTCAGCGGGTCAGACAGCAACTCTGGAAAGTCACAGAGTCGTACAGCACAGAAGCAGCCCTTCAGCCCATCATGTCTATGCTGATCTATGCTCCTAGTGGCGGCGCGGCTCTGGCTGCAGCGGCTCTCCGGCAGTCCTGTTTGTTTTGTGTTTTTTGGGTTGTTTATTTTCGTTTTGGTTAGTCTAGTTTTGGTTTTTAGTTTGTGTTTTTTGGGGGGGGGGTTGAAACGGGGCTTGCTGTCTCTCCCTGCGGGGGAATGCGACTTTTTTGCCGTATTCCCCTTCTCTGCCTCCGTCTGCGCTGAGGCCTAATGGCGGAGCTGGCGACCTCGAGGCTCAGGAGGCAGAGCCCGCCAGGACTCGCACTGAGCTCGCTCCCGTGAGGACGGCCCGGCTCGGGGCTGGAACAGGGCTTTCGTGAGGGGCTGTGACGGCCGGCCCGAGGAAGGAACGGTGCTCCCGTCGGAGTGGCCAAGCTCGGGGAGGTACGGCGTTCCCAGCCCGAGGGAGGAGCGGCGCCCGGTCGGGGCGGCCCAGCCCGAGGGAGGAGCGGTGCCCGGTCGGGGCGGCCCAGCCCGAGGGAGGAGCGGTGCCCGGTCGGGGCGGCCCAGCCCGAGGGAGGAGCGGTGCCCGGTCGGGGCGGCCCAGCCCGAGGGAGGAGCGGCGCCCAGTCGGGGCGGCCCAGCCCGAGGGAGGAGCGGCGGCCTGGCGCGAGGCTGAGACGGTGGCAGTACTCACGTGAGGGCGATCCGGCTCGGGGCTGGAACGATGCTCCGGGGGCTGGGACGGCAGTTCTGGTGGCGGTGGCCTGAGACCGGGTTCGGCCGCGGGCCAGCGGCTGCGTCAGCAGGTCTGGTGAGCGGCAGCTTCGACTACCCCAGGCCGTGGTGTTTGAGCCGCGGGACAGGTTTTAACATCGCCCGGGGGGTATCGCCTCAGCGCAGAAGGAGAAGAGGAGGGAAGAGACTGCAGCCCTAAGACTTTTGCCTCCATCACAGTGAGGAGATGTTGGGTGGACTCACTGTGGTGGATGTTAATATGTGTTTATTGTTGTTTTTTATTGTATTGTATTGTATGTATGACTGCTTCAATTTCGTTCAGACTTCGGTCTGGATGACAATAAAAGGCTATCTTATCTTATCTTATCTTATCTTATCTTATCATCAAACATAGAAACATAGAAATTAGGTGCAGGAGTAGGCCATTCGGCCCTTCGAGCCATCACCACCATTCAATATGATCATGGCTGATCATCAAAAATCAGTACATCGTTCCTGCTTTTTCCCCATATCTTTTGTTTCTGTTAGCCCTAGGAGCTATATCTAACTCTTGAAAACATTCAGTGAATTGGCCTCCAATGCCTTCTGTGGCAGATAATTCCACAGATTCACAACTCTCTGGGTGAAAATATTTTTCCTCATCTCAGTCCTAAATGGCTACCCCTTATTCATAAACTGTGACCCCTGGTTCTGAACTTCCCCAACATGGGAACATTTTTCCTGCATCTAACCTGTCCAATCCCTTAAGAATTTTATATGTTTCTATAAGATGCCCTATCATCCTTCTAAATTCCAGTGAAGGCATGCCCAGTCGACCCATTCTTTCATCAGGTTTGCCACTGCTACATGGGTGTGTTTAAACTAAATAGCGGGGAGGGAGGAGACAAATTGGAAATACAAGGATGGAGTTAAAGGGAAAGAGACTATAGGAAAAGTTGAGAAAGACGCCAGAGCTCACAAAGGGAAAGGAGAGTATGGTCAAGTGAAATAGGAATTGATGTGAAAGGTGAGGTGATTAATGGATTAAAAGTATTATATATGAATGCACAAAGTATTAGAAATAAAGTTGATGAGCTTGAGGCTCGGTTAGAAATTGGCAAGTATGATGTTGTGGGAATTACAGAGACATGGCTGCAAGAGGGCCAGGGCTGGGAACTGAATATTCAGGGGTGTACGTCCTAATGAAAAGACAGACAGGTGGGCAGAGGGGGTGGGGTAGCTCTGTTGGTAATGAATGAAATTCAGTTCCTTGCAAGGGGTGACATAGTATCAGGAGATGTGGAGTCAGTATGGATAGAACTGAGGAATTGCAATGGTAAAAAGACCTTAATGGGTTATCTACATGCCCCCAAACAATAGCCTGAACATAGGGTGCAAGTTGAATCAAGAATTAAAATTGACATGTCGCAAAGGTAAAGGGGCTGTCCCACTAAGGCGAATTTATCGGCGACTGCCGGTGACTGTCACAGTTGAAGCAGGTCGCCAAAAAAGCGGAGACTGGACCTCCCCTATGACAATGTCTATGATAATGTCTACGACAACCTACCACCTAGTTGACCTCAAGCTACCGACAACCGGTGACCCAATCGTCCCAACTTAGGACATCCACCTACGACCACACCTACGGCAACCTACGACCACACAGGCAAGAACCTACGACAACCGAAGTCAACCTACGTCCACTTGCGACAAGCTTCAACAAGCAACGACCCTGTCGGCGACAACTGAAGACAATTCAGTCGACAAAACTGTCACCGGTTGACGTAGGATGATGTGGGATGTCGCCAATGGAATTCAACAAGGTCATCACCCAGTCACAACCAACGTCACCTGGTGTCATCCTGGTGACAACCTACGACAGCACCTACGACAGGAGAAGATAAGTCCACTGTCGCCAAAAGGTTTTGAATATTTAAAAATCCAGCGGTGATAAGAAAAAAGTTATGATACTTGAGGAGACAACATGACAATACAGGCATCATCCCGCAACCATGTGGTGACAGCCTATTTTCCAGCTGCCGACGAGGAAAATCGCCTAAGTGGGACAGGCCCTTAATGCTACGGTGGTTATGGGAGATTTCAACATGCAGGTAGACTGGGAATATCAGGTTGGTACTGGACCCCAAGAAAGGGAGTTTGTGGAGTGCCTCTGAGATGGATTCTTTGAGCAGCTTGTATTGGAGCCGACCAGAGAGAAGGCAATTCTGGATTTAGTGTTGTGTAATGAACCAGATTTGATAAGGGAACTCGAGGTAAAGGAGCCATTAGGTGGTAGCGACCATAATATGGTCTACATATTAGATTTTAATCTATAATTTGAGAGTGAGAAGGGAAAATCAGAAGTGTCAGTGTTATAGTTGAGCAAAGGGGACTATGGAGCCATGAGGGAGGAGCTGGCTAAAATTGATTGGAAAGATACCCTAGCAGTGGAGCAACAATGGCAGGTATTTCGGGGAATAATACAGAAGATGCAGGATCCGTTCATTCCAAAGAGGAGGAAAGATTCTAAGGGGAGTAAGAGGTGACACTGGCGGACAAGGGAAGTCAAGCACAGTATAAAATTAAAAGAGAAGATGTATAACATAGCAAAGATGTACGGGAAGCCAGAGGATTGGGAAATTTTCAAAGGGCAACAGAAGATAACTAAAAAGGTAATACGGGAAGAAACAATGAGGTACGAAGGTAAGCTAGCCAAGACTATAAAGGAGGATGGTAAAAGCTTCTTTAGATATTTGAAGAAGAAAAAATTAGTTAAGACCAGAGTTGGACCCTTGAAGACAGAAACAGGTGAATTTATTATGGGGAACAAGGAAATGGCAGACAAGTTGAACAGGTACTTTGGATCTGTCTTCACTGAGGAAGACACAAACAATCTCCCAGATGTACTTGTGGCCAGAGGACCTAGGGTGACGGAAGAACTGAAGGAAATCTGCATTAGGCAGGAAATGGTGTTGGATAGACTGATGGGACTGAAGGCTGATAAATTCCCAGGGCCTGGTGGTCTGCATCCCAGGGTACTTAAGGAAGTGGCTTCAGAAATTGTGGATGCATTGGACCATTTTCCAATGCTCTATAAATTTAGGATCAGTTCCTGTGGATTGGAGGGTAACTAATGTTATCCCCCTTTTTAAGAAAGAAGGTAGCAAAAAAAACAGGGAATTATAGACCAATTAGCCTGACATCGGTGGTGGGGAAGTTGCTGGAGTCAATTATAAAAGATGAAATAGCAGCACATTTGGATAGCAGTAATAGGAATGGTCTGAGTCAGCATGGATTTGCGAAGGGGAAATCATGCTTGACTAATCTTCTGGAATATTTTGAGGATATAACAGGAAAATGGACAAGGGAGAGCCAGTGGATGTAGTGTTCCTGGACTTTCAGAAAGCATTTGATAAAATCCCACATAGGAGATTAGTAAGAAAAATTAGGGCACATGGTATTGTGGGTAGACATGGATAGAGAAGTGGTTGGCAGACAGGAAACAAAGAGTAGGGAATAACGGGTCCCTTTCAGAATGGCAGGCAGTGACTAGTGGGGTGCCGCAAGGCTCGGTGCTAGGACCGCAGCTATTTACAATATACATTAATGATTTAGATGAAGGTATTCAAAGTAACATTAGCAAATTTGCAGATGACACAAAGCTAGGTGGCAGTGTGAACTGTGAGGAGGATGCTATGAGAATGCAGGGTGACTTGGACAGGTTGGGTGAGTGGGCAGATGCATGGCAGATGCAGTTTAATGTGGATAAATGTGAGGTTATCCACTATGGTGGCAAAAACAGGAAGGCAGATTATTATCTGAATGGTGTCAAATTGGGAAAAGGGGAAGTACAATGAGAAGTACAATGTTCTTGTTCATCAGTCACAGAAGGTAAGCATGCAGGTACAGAATCTTTTTTCTGCTTTATTAATTTACCTCAAACTTTTTCCAGTTAGAATGGAAAGCCACTAGCCCGAAACACTAAATGTATTAGGCAGGAAGGAAGTGCAGATGCTGGTTTACACTGAAGATAGACACAAATTGCTGGAGCAACTCAGCGGGACAGGCAGCATCTCTGGAGAGAAGAAATAGGTGACGTTTCAGGTCGAGGCCCTTCTTCAGACATCAGACGTCTCTCCAGAGTCTTCTTTCTCTCCAGAGATGCTGTCTGTCCCACTGAGTTAATCCAGCAGCTTGTGGAGTCTGAAGAAGGGTCTCGAGCTGAAACATCACCCAATCTTTCTCTTCAGAGGTGCTGCCCGTCCTACTGAGTTACTCCATCATTTTAAGTCACACTAAATGTATTTCTCTCTTAAGAGGCGTTACCTCATCCCAGAAGAGTTTTCAGTACTTTCAATTTTTATTTCCGTTTTACAGCATCTGCAGCATTTTACTTTTCTAATTCATTTACTTCCCTGGTTTCACCAATCTGGTAACTAAAATGTGCTCAACTTCAATTGCACCTCCGGGAGATGGAGTCTAGTCACCATGGGTCTTATAATATACCCTTGGCAGCACCTTATCCAGGGCTGCATAGTGCATCTCCCTCGGCAGAGGGGAGCGCTAGGAGCCAATTCTGGGCTGGCTCTGAAGAGGGGTTTGCTGAAGAAACAACTAGTGTGCAGGGGGTGCAAGAACAAGAAAAACCTGCTGGAAATGGTGTCCAAATTTGTACAACCAGAGCAGACTGGACAGCCATTAGAACTAAAATTAGCATCCAGTATTGACTATCTCTCATTTAAACCACTACAAGAACAGACTGTAATGGACATTACTGCCAAATATTTGGCACCGGTAAATTGTGTATCTCTCAACGTTCCTGTGGTGAACAGTTGCATCTGGAGGTACATTGGAGTGGGAGTCAGACGCTAGGAGGTCAAGCTTCAAAAAATCCTAAAACTATTGACTGCAGGGATCACAGCATTTGCCCGGTCAGTGGATGGAAAGGAGATGTCGGAGCCACAGCAAGACGCTCTGGCATTATTCTGCAATACGCAGTACGAGATTAATAGTCTCAGGAAGAACGCCATCTGCCCAGCCTTAAACCCCAAGTTTGCAGGGTTGTGCAAACCTGGAGGTACTAAACCACCAATATTACTATTTGGGGGCTACCTGTCAAAACAGGTAAAAGAGCTCGACGAGGAGGCTAAAACCTTCGGGCTCATAAAGGCGGCAACGGGTAGGACCTCCTACACATGGCGACAGCACCCCTACGCACCCACCAGCAGAGCAAGACACACAGAAGCTGGTGAAAGCTCAAGGGCCGGGCAAACAGGACAGAGGTCTTTTTTAGGCCATGGCCCAGACCGGCCTTCATGGAAGATGCGCAAACCCCACACTCCGGCGCCTCAACCTCTACGGCAACAGAACAGGAATAAATAAACTTTCCACTGGTAACCATGGAGGTAGGTGGGTCTGGTTCCTTCCAAAAAACAGGAAGTGTAAATAATACACAAATTGGTGGTAGGTTACACTTTTTTTTGGGAGGCATGGAGTGCAATAACTGCTGACACTTATATCCTGCATAGTATTCAGGGATATACAATCAAATTTGTGCACAAAAACCATCCTCCGGTTCAGCATGTACCGAACCGAACGTTCGTGCTTTCACGACAAGAAAAACTGGAAGCACATGTTGAACTGGAGAGGCTATATGTTAAGGGGGTCATTGAGAAAACCCAACACGACTCTCTGGAATTCGTGTCAAATATCTTTACAAAAAACAAAAAAGATGATGGTTGCCGCATCATTATAGATTTGACCAAACTGAATACATTTGTGCAGTATATTCATTTCAAAATGGAAACCGTTACTGCCAAACAATTGATTTCCAAAGGCTACTTCATGGCTTGCATCGATTTAAAAGATGCTTACTATTTGGTGCCTATACGGAAGGATCACAGACGTTATTTAAAGTTTAACTGGATGGGGCAGCTCTGGCAGTATTGAGCACTCCCTAATGGCTTAACATCCGCCCCCAGATTATTTACCAACATTTTGAAACCAGCCCTAGCGTTTCTTCGGAAACAAAAACATATGGTCATGGCTTACCTAGATGACATATTAATTGTGGGGAAAACTTTGGAATTAGCCAAAATAGCTGTATCAGCCACCAAACAATTGTTTGGGAAACTGGGGTTTATCATCCATCCAGTTAAATCTAAACTGACGCCTTCCACTACTATGGATTACTTAGGGTTCACCATTGACTCAGTTCACATGTCGGTGCCTTTACCCAAGGACAAGGCAACAGACTTAACTGAGGCCTGCAACAACCTCATTGACATCAGTGAACCATCTATTCGACTGGTAGCAAGGGTAATTGGCAAAATTGTGGCTGCTTTTCCAGCCACACAGTTTGGACCTTTGCATTACCAAAATTTACAAAGGGCTAAGGTACAAGCACTCAAAATCAATACTGGTCATTTCGATAGGCCAATGAAGCTACCAATCAAAGCAATTACGGAATTACAATGGTGGAGGGCAAACATTCGGCATTGTTCCAGCCCTATCATTGTCAGCAACCCTTCAGTGGTGCTACAAACTGATGCCAGTGCTCATGGTTGGGGTGCTACTAATTCCATCTCTAGTTGTGGAGGTAGATGGGATGCACAAGAGGCATCATTACCTCAGACACATGGCATAAACTACTTGGAAATGTTAGGTGCGTTCTATGGTCTAAAATCATACTGTTCAGAAATGCATCACCTGCATGTTAGACTACAGATTGATAACACCACCGTGGTGGCATATATTAACTATATGGGTGGAATCAAATTGATATCATGTGATAATCTGGTTAACACAATTTGGCAATGGTGTATTCAGAAAAATATTTGGATATCAGCTAGTTACCTACCACGTAACCTCAATACAGTGGCAGACACCAGGTCACGAAAATTCAATGACAACATCGAATGGATGTTGGACCGCAAAGTGTTTGCTGATATTGTAGCAAAATATGGAACACCAGATATCGATCTATTTGCATCTCGGCTTAATCACCAGTTGCCAAACTTGGTTTCTTGGGAACCAGACCCTGGGGCAGCAGTGATGGATGCTTTCTCGCTGTATTGGGGGAAATTGTTTTTCTATGCATTCCCTCCTTTCTGCCTCATCAGTCGGGTATTACGCAAAATACAACAAGACTCGGCGTCTGGTATTTTGGTAGTGCCCGATTGGCCTACTCAACCATGGTTCCCTGTGATTCTCGATATGGTTTTAGAACCATGCATCTCCGTTCCGAAACGACCAGATTTGTTGGTTCATCCTGTAATGGGGGAAAGCCATCCATGCCATGGCAGGACAAATTTGTTGATTTGTAGAATCTAAATAAACCACTTCTGGACCTGGGGCTGACGGATTGAACAATGAATATCATCACAGCGGCTCACAGGCAGTCCACCAAAAAACAATATCTGGTCTACATCAGGAAGTGGGAGATATATTGTTCTAGGAACAACATCACTTACTGTACGGCGAATATTACTTCTGTTCTGGAATTCCTGGCATGCCTCCACTATGATGAGGGGCTCAGTTATAGTGCCATAAACTGCGCCAGAAGTGCCCTTTCAGCATATCTGTGGCAAGGATCAGAGCGTCATTCTGTCGGGACTCACCCCCTGGTAACTAAACTTATGAGGGGAATTTTTAATATTAATCCCCCTAGGACAAGGTATTCCCAAATATGGGATGTGAGTGTAGTCCTTACGCTACTGAGGAATTGGTTACCAGCAAGAGCTCTGTCCCTGCAAAGACTAACTCATAAAATAGTCATGCTGATGGCATTGGTCTCAGCACAAAGAGTTCAGTCATTACATAAATTAAGGCTGGATAGTATGACCACTTCAACTAGTAAAATAACCTTTTACATCCACGAATTAGTTAAACAGAACCGACCGGGATTGTCAGGCCTCAAAATAGAATTTAGAGCTTACCCAATAGATGATCGTCTATGCATTATGACGCATTTATTACTATACATAGAGATCACTAATCAGTTCAGAGGCAATGAGATGGCATTACTGATCAGCCACAAACAGCCCCATAATAGGGTATCTGTACAAACAATTTCCAGATGGCTGAAACAGGTTTTGACGGCTGCTGGGATGGATACTAACATATTCAAATCTCATTCCACAAGGGCTGCAGCTACATCGGCAGCTATGGAATTGAAGGTACCTATGGACCAAATCCTGGGGACAGCAGGATGGTCAAAAGAGAAAACTGTTCAACTATATTACAATAAACCAGTGGTCAAACCTGTGACATTTGCAGAATCCATTTTAAGTTCTGTATCATGATTTACCCCATAAAATAGGGGCTATAATTTTGTTTGTTAATAAATTCATCATGGTTTTTTCAATGTCTGATTCATGTTTGAATACGTTAACACAATTCCTCCCTTAGTCAATTAAGGCAGACGTGCGGCATGGACTCATTCCACGGCATGAAATCACAGAGCTTTAAAATCTTCATGTAGTCACTCACGTGACTCCGAAGCAAAATAGTAAGATTAAACGGGAACTTACCAGTTTGAAGTTTGATCTTTATTTTATGAGGAGTAACGTTGAGGGATTACATGCCCTCCGCTCCCACCCTCGATCATAAAGTTCAACTGGTATCCTATTTCTCTAATCTTACTATGATCAGTTTATTTACTGTTATCTGTGATTTCACACGGCTGCTTTGAAGATTGACACGCATGCGTCCTGGCGGGTTCTTCACGTAATCCCTCAACGTTACTCCTCATAAAATAAAGATCAAACTTCAAACTGGTAAGTTCTCGTTTAATCTTACTATTCTGTGACGAAAAGGACTACATGAAATAAAATCCATGGTGCACACATCAAGGAAAAAGGGTACAACATTTAATGCAAAGATATAGCATTGAAGTCCGATAAAGTCCGGTCAAAGGTCACAAATGCTGTAGATGCGAGTTCAGGACCGCACTGCAGATGATGAGGGAACCATTCAGTTTCTGGCAAGAAACCGTTCCTGAATCTGGAGGCGTGCATTTTCAAACTTCTGTACCTCGTGGCTAATGTAACAGGGGAGAAGAGGGAGTGATGGGGGCGAGACTGGTCCTTGATTATACTGACGGCCTTGGCGAGGCAGCATAAAGTGTATATGGAGTTAAACGATGGGAGGCTGGTTTCTGTGATGGTCTGGGCTACGTCCACATCTTTTGCAAATTCTTGCAGTTTGGCTGAGCACAGAAAGGAGGTTAGATAGTATAACCCCTCAGATCCCTATTAAATCTTTCCCCCTTCACCTTAAAGGGCCTGTCCCACTGCGGCAACCTAATCCGTGAGTTCTGACGAGTTTGCCCTTGACTCATACTTGCAGCATGGTCGACACGAGGTCCTAGGTGATCTTTGTAACTCTCCTTCATGCTCGAGGGTAGTTCCCGTGTACTCGAGGCCTCAGTTAGGTTGTGGCATATTTTTCAACATGTTGAAAAATGCCCGCGTGTAAAAAAAGGTTGCCATGGACAAAATCGATATTTTGTTTACTCATAGGTTTAGTCGAAGTAGGTCGTAGTAGGTTGGCATGTTATCCGTATGTAATCGAGGGTAGTCGAAGGTAATCAAAGGTAGTCTAAGGTAGTTGTAGATAGTCTTCAACATAGTCGAAGGGAGGTCGAAGGAGATCGAAGGAGGTCGTCTTCACACTCCACTATTCGGTGTCCAATTTTCCCGAAGCTAGTCGAAGCTAGTCTTCAACATAATCGAAGGAGGTCGAAGAAGGTCGAAGGAGGTCTTCTACATAGTTGAAGGAGGTCTTCAACATGACATTTTTTCAAACTCTCCTAAACTCTTCTAAACTCGCCAATTAGGTCGCCGCAGTGGGACAGCCCCTTAAACCCATATCCTCTGGTCCTTGATCCCCCTACTCTGGGCAAGAGGCTCTGTGCATCCCAGGATCCTCAGGATCAATTGAAGAAAAAATAAATTAAGAAATGGCAGGAGAAACACTTGCACCAAACAGTGATGTGCTTGACCTGGAAACATTTCCGAGTTTGGTAATAAACGTTCTAAACTACAGCTGTTCCGGAAACCTTTCATACGCATCCAATAAATGGCCCACGTGCGGGTAATAAAGTGAAATTACTACCTAGATGGAAGCAGGAAGATATTCATTCCTCTGTCATCTTCAACAAAGATTCACTGTAACCATCATTGCGCCAACACACATAAAAGAAACAACCCCACACATGGTGGTTGACCTGAAATTACTGCTCCTGCTTTATCTGTCAAGACTGACAAGCTTTGTTAATTGTGTGGATGGATATGAGTTTTGACCCTATGGAATATTATCAACTCCCTTTTGAATTATTTCCATTGCTGAAGATGAACTGTGTTTCACAATTGTGGGCCTATATCCTGTTCAAGCCTAGAAGTTGGGAGGAACATTGCAGCAAAAGGAAGAGGAGAACTAAGCATCAGACACAGGTACAGGCGACTGTGTTTGAAATACCAAGTTTCATTGAGCCCAACTAGTTTTACGAGGATGTTTCCAGGACTAAAGGGTGTGAGCTATAGGGAGAGGTTGAGTAAGGCTGGGTCTTTATTCCTTGGAGCGCAGGAGGATGAGGGGTGATCTTATAGAGGTGTATGAAATCATGAGAGGAATAGATCAGGTAGATGCACAGAGTCTCTTGCCCAGAGTAGGGGAATTCAGGACCAGAGGAGATAGGTTTAAGGTGAAGGGGAAAAGATTTATCAGGTATCTGAGGGGTAACTTTATCACACAAAGGGTGGTGGGTGTATGGACCAAGCTGCCAGGTGAGGTAGTTGAGGCTGGGACTATCCCAACATTTAAGAAACAATTAGATATGTACATGGATAGGAAAGGGTTTGGAGGGATAGGGACCAAATGCGAGCAGGTAGGACTAGTGTTGCCGGGACATTGTTGGCCGGTGTGGGCGAGTTGAGCCGAAGGGCCTGTTTCCACACAGTATCTCCCTATGACTCCATGTCTCTATAAGTAGCTGGACTTTAAGGAAAGTGTTATTAGGTGCTGTGGATGGATAATGATAACAAGCTTAATTGACCCCTGCATCGGTGTATCCACTTTCAGTAATGATGGCGATTATCATTGGCAAGTTAATGAGCAATGAGCCCTGACCTTTCAACTGCACTTGATATCTGTCGCTCCAATACTATTTGTCAAGTAGTTGCAATGTTGACATTTCACTGTTACTTACAGTACCTTAAACGTGAACAAACGTGTCAGAGAATCGACTGGTTTTGTGCTGAAATGGTCAGCAAATAAAATATTTATTTTTTGAGGATGTGCTCAATAAATTCACTCAGGTTTTGAATTGGTCTGGTATGGTAGTTTATTGTCACATGTACTGAGGTACAGTTAAATTCAAGTTCTCCAACACTTCAACACAACATCTCACCTAGCAGACAGCTAAAAATGGCCTTAATCATTGTTTCCTTTATCATTGTTATTTTTTTGCATATCTTTAATTCATTCATTCTATATCTCTCTACATCACCGTCTATATCTCCTGTTTCCCTTTCCTCTGACTCTAGTCCGAAGAAGGGTCTCAACCCGAAACACCACCCATTCCTTCTCTCCAGAGCTGCTGCCTGTCCTGCTGAGATACTCCAACATTTTGATAACAGGATTGTCTGCCGATGTAACATAACAAGCAAAACAAAATCTTCAAATAAACCACACTTGTAAATAGTTTAAATAATAGACTTTATTGGTTATCTTTTTGGTTTATTTCTCTTGGTCTCTTATCTCTTTGTTTATTTTTTTCTAAATCCCATATCTGGATAAAAATCTTATAACATTACAAATCCAAAAGTCTTCAACAGGTTGGCTCTGGTCAGATACATGCCTTGCCTCCCTTACTCTGTACTTGTCCAAATGACAATAAACTTGGCTAGACTTAAATTGACTTTACAAACTTTAATCTACAATTTGAGAGCGAGAAGGGGAAATCGGAAGTGTCAGTATTACAATTGAACAAAGGGGACTATGGAGCCATGAGGGAGGAGCTGGCCAAAGTTCACTGTAAAGATACACTGGCAGGGATGACATTGGAACACCAATGGCAGGTATTTCGGGGAATAATACAGAAGGTGCAGGATCAGTACATTCCAAAGAGGAAGAAAGATTCCAAGGGGAGTAAGGGGCGACCATGGCTGACAAGGGAAGTCAGGGACAGTATAAAAATAAAAGAGTAGTAGTATAACATAGCAAAGATGAGCGGGAAGCCAGAGGATTGGGAAACTTTTAAAGAGCAACAGAAGATAACTAAAAAGGCATTATGGGGAGAAAAGATGAGGTACAAAGGTAAGCTAGCCGAGAATATAAAGGAGGATAGTAAAAGTGGAGTGTGAAGTGGAAAAGAAATATGTAAGACTGAAGTTGGACCCTTGAAGAGTGAAACAGGTGAATTTATTATGGGGAACAAGGAAATGGCATACGTTGAACAGGTACTCTGGATCTGTCTTCACTTAGGAAGGCACACACAATCTCCCTGTTGTACTAGTGGCCAGAGGATCTTGGGTCATGGAGGAACTGAAGGAAATTCACATTAGGCAGGAAATTGTGTCGAATAGAATGATGGGACTGAAGGCAAAATAGTTCCCCAGGGCCTGGTGGTCTGCATCCCAGGGTACTTAAAAAAAGTGGCTCTAGAAATCGCATTGGTGATCCTTTTCCAATGTTCTATAGATTCAGGATCAGTTCCTGTTGATTGGAAGGTTGCTAATGTTATCCCACTTTTTAAGAAAGGCGGGAGAGAGAAAACAGGGAATTATAGATCAGTTAGCCTAACATCGATGGTGGGAAGATGAAATTATAAAAGATGAAATAGCAGCACATTTGGACAGCAGTAACAGGATCGGTCGGAGTAAGCATGGATTAAAGAATGGGAAATCATGCTTAACTAATCTTCTGGAATGTTTTGAGGATGTAACTAGGAAAATGTACAAGGGAGAGCCAGTGGATGTAGTGTACCTGGACTTTAAGAA
This sequence comes from Amblyraja radiata, assembly GCF_010909765.2. Classification (NCBI taxonomy): domain Eukaryota; kingdom Metazoa; phylum Chordata; class Chondrichthyes; order Rajiformes; family Rajidae; genus Amblyraja; species Amblyraja radiata. Next base: position 13,391,575 of record NC_045961.1, read on the forward strand.
AGCCTTTGATAAGGTCCCACATAGGAGATTAGTGGGCAAAATTAGAGCACATGGTATTGGGGGTAGTTGCTGACATGGAAAAAAAATTGGTTGGCAGACAGGAAACAAAGAGTAGGGATAAACGGATCCCTTTCAGAATGGCAGGCGATGACTAGTGGGGTACCGCAAGGCTCCGTGCTGGGACAGCAGCTATTTACAATATACATTAACGATTTAGATGGATTAAAAGTAACATTAGCAAATTTGCAGATGACACAAAGCTGGGTGGCAATGTGATCTGTGAGGAGGATGCTGGGAGGCTGCAGGGTAACTTAAACAGTTTGCGTGAGTGGGCAGATGTATGGTAGATGCAGTTTAATGTGGATAAATGTGAGGTTATCCACTTTGGTGTCAAAAACAGGAAGCAGATTATTATCTAAATGGTGTCAAGTTAGGAAAAGGGGAAGTATAACAATATCTGGGGGGTCCTTGTTCATCAATCACTGAAAGTAAGCATACAGTGGGCAATGAAGAAAGCAAATGGCATGTTGGCCTTCATAACAAGAGGAGTTGCCTGTAGGAGCAAAGAGGTCCTTCTGCAGTTGTACAGGGCCCTAGTGAGACCACACCTGGAGTATTGTGTGCAGTTTTGATCCCCTAATTTGAGGAAGGACATTCTTGCTATTGAGGGAATGCAACGTAGGTTCACCAGGTTAATTCCCGGGATGACGGGACTGTCATATGTTGATAGAATGGAGCGGCTGGGATTGTATACTCTGGAATTTATAAGGATGAGAGGTTATTTGATTGAAACATATAAGATTATTAAGGGTTTGGACACGCTAGAGGCAGGAAACATGTTCCCGATGTTGGGGGAGTCCAGAACCAGGGTCCCCAGTTTAAGAATAAGGGGTAAGCCATTTAGAACGGAGATGAGGAAAAACCTTTTCACATTGAGAGTTGTGAGTCTGTGGAATCCTCTGCCTCAGACGGCAGTGGGGGCTAACTCACTGGATGCTTTCAAGAGAGTTAGATAGAGCTCTTAGGGTTAGCGGAGTCAGGGGATATGGGGAGAAGGCAGGAACGGGGTACTGATTGTGGATGATCAGCCATGATCACAGTGAATGGCGGTGCTGGCTCGAAGGGCCGAATGGCCTACTCCTGCACTTATTGTCTATTGTCCACCTCGCATATTCCTGGAAATGTAAAACAGAAAGCTTCATGGACTTCCCATCGAGAAAACAACAAGAGACTTTTGGTCTAAACTGGAAGATGGCATGGGCAATAAGCAAGCATTACAGAGCTTGCACACAATTACTTCCTTTATGGTGAAACCAAGTAGCTCAAGTGACATAGAACATAGAATAATACAGTACAGGAAAAGGCCCTACAACCTGCAGTGTCCATGCCGAACATGATGTGAAGACCAACTCATATCTGCCTGCACATAATTCATATAATGTTCATACGTTCTACGATCAGAATAAGGCCATTCGGCCCATCAAGTCCACAGCACCATTCAATTTTGGCTGATTTATCATTCCCTCCCAACCCCATTCTCCTGCCTTTGCCCCATAATTAATCAAAAATATGTCAATCTCCGCCTTAAAAATATCCATTGACTTGACCATCACAGCCGTCCGTGGCGATGAATTTCACATATTTAGTACCGTCTGACGAAAGAATGGTGCCAGAGCAACAATCTTACTCTCAGTGTTAGTAGGATCAAGGAACTGAATGTTGATTCATTTTGATACCTCAAAAAGGCAGCTGATACAATAAAAGACCCACACCACCCTGCTGTGCTCTCATCTCTGCCATACCATAGGGAACCATGATCGTGGCTAATTAGAGATAGCTCTTAGGGCTAACGGAATCCAGGGATATGGGGAGAAAGCAGGACCAAGGTACTGATTTTGGATGATCAGCCATGATCAAATTGAATGGCGGTGCTGGCTCGAAGGGCCGAATGGCTATTCCTGCACCTATTTCCTATGGTTCTAAGTTTCTATGACCTCTAGATTCTTCCCATTGACCATCAGGATCTTAAACCCGCAACAACACTATAACACTAAAACCATAACAACACGAATTCAACAACGTTCTATTATGTACTTTGTATAGGTTTCATTACAAAGTTTGGCTGGCAGTATTATGGCCTGGTTATATAGTATTACTGATAATTTATGCCATTACTGGGGGTTATTGTATGTGTATTTGTACTGTTGTGTTATGTGTAAAGTTACAGCAAGCAAAGATTCCATTGTTCTGTCCCCTCAACATATGACAATCAAACTCACTTGACTTGAATTCCTCTCATTCTACAAAACATTAACTTGTGATGCTCCGCATTGAACATAGACTAAAGATACTGATATTTCTTTCATTTCTGAACACTTATGCCCCTGTCCCACTTAGGAAACCCGAACGGAAACCTCTGGAGACTTTGCGCCCCACCCAAGGTTTCCGCGCAGTTCCCGGAGGTTTTTGTCAGTCTCCCTACCTGCTTCCACTACCTGAAACCTCCGGCAACCACCTGCAACCTCCGGGAACCGCACGGAAACCTTGGGTGGGGCGCAAAGTCTCCTGAGGTTTCCGTTCAGGTTTCCTAAGTGGGACAGGGGCATTACAAAGAGTATCTCTTAATGAATGGCTGCATTTCTGCACCATCTTTTACAATCTCTCAAATTTTCAATTTTCAACTCTGCAGTCGATGAAATGATTTGGAAATGTAATCACTACTGTAAGTTGGGAAGCAGGCATGCAGTCAAATTGCAGATAATAAGATCTTGTGAATGTCAGTACGATAGTTCCGTTTAGTTTAGAGATATATAGCACGCAAAGCAGGCCTTTCGGCCCACCGAGTCCACACAGACCAGCTATCCCCGCAGACAACACTATCCTATCCACACTAGGGACAATTTACAATTTTACCAAACCAATTAACCTACTAACTTGTACATCTTTGGAATGTGGGAGGAAACCGAAGATCTCGGAGAAAACCCATGCAGGTCATGGGGAGGGCGTACAAAATCCGTACAGACAGCACCCGTAGTCGGGATCGAACCCGGATCTCTGGCAATGTAAGGCAGCAACTCTACCGCTGTGCCACCATGCCACCGCAAATGAGCAGAAAATCAATATTAAATCTGTGAGGTGAAAGAAAGCTGTTGAGATGTACACACATACCTAATTCTCTAAGGCGGTGCATCTTAAACTGGAGAATGGTTCACCCAAGGGTGAATGAAATTATTTTGGTGTGAATTAGTTAATTTATGTTTTTTGCTCATGTGACAAAATAAATTGTATATAAAACTATACACAAGGGAGAATATGATGAAAATTACCAAAAAACTTAAGAAAATTTAGTCCACGGTGAATGAAATTTTGTGATAAAGACTCAAGGGTGAATGACACTGAAATAGTTTAAGAAGCACTGCCTAGGGAACTAAGTTGGTGAAGAAGAGTGAGCAGCAGGCATTTATGATGCATCTCAGTCAACAACTTTATTGGTCATCATTGAGATACTTTTGAAAACTATCCTATCCCTGGTATGACACATAGTGCTGGAGTGTTTCAGCAGGTCAGGCAGCATCACTGGAGAACATGGATAGGTGAAGTTTTGGGTCAGGACTCACACCTGCAGTTCCATATATCTGTATATTCCTGGCACATCCTGTCATAATTTTGATAGACACAAAAAGCTGGAGTAACTCAGTGGGACAGGCAGCATCTCTGGAGAGAAGGAATGGGTGACGTTTCGGGTCGAGACTGTCATAATTCTGCTCAGCTGAATGCACGGTTAAATGCTAACAAGACCCAGCCCCCGGTCACTAAGAGTAAAGGGATCACTTCTCCTCACCAGAACCTATATTATATACTTTGCTGCCAGACAATTGTGTTCACACATGGCACTCTTCTACTTACTTGTCTACAGTTTTAATAGCTCAGAGAAGCTGATGCTGAAATGGTTCTTTATTCATTTAAAAGTTTGAGTTCCACAAAAATTGGAAAATAAATAATATGAAAGAAAGCCCAGAGTCGGGAAATCGAGGGCCGAAAGACATAGGTTCAAGGTGAAGGGGGAAAAAAATTAATAGGAATCTGAGAGGTAACCTTTTCACATAAAGGGTGGTGGGTGTATGGAACAAGCTGCCAGAGGAGGTAGTTGAGGCTGGGACTATCCCAATTTTTAACAGTTAGGACAGGTTTGGAGGGATATGGACCAAACGCAGGCAGGTGGGACTAGTGTAGCTGGGACATGTTGGCCGGTGTGGGCAAGTTCGGCCGAAGGGCCTGTTTCCACACTGTAGAACTCTGTGACTCTGTGACTCTAAATTGCTTCTAGGTATGATCAGGTAAGGCTTCTTCTTATAGCTGGCATCAGAGAGTAAATAATGAAGAAACATGCAGAAAACAACAAGCGACCATGAGAAAACAGTCGGTGGAAAGCAAAGAGGAAAGGTGAACAGGGGAAAACAGTTTCTCAGTAGAGATTTAGATAGCTGAGGGATTCCAGAAAACAATTCTTCTTGTGGGAAGATAGATACAAAAAGCTAGAGTAACTCAGCGGGACAGACAGCTTCTCCGGAGAGAAGGAATGGGTAACGTTTCAGGTCGAGACCCTTCTTCAGACCATCTTGTTGTGGGATGCGGATATTGCTCACAAATCCATTTAATTCATAATTGCCCATGAGAAAGTTGTGGTGAGCTTCCATGGTGAACCACTGCAGCCGATGTATTCAACTTATTGTACAGTTCAAACTTCAATTTGCATCAGTGGCCACTGAATCTTAAGATGTCTTCACTTAACTGAAGCCGCCGTGACTGAAATCTGCCAACTACTGCAGTGGGAAGAGCACTTCAAAGCACAACAAAGAATTGCCTTGCCTGTGGCTGTCATCACATAATGATTGTGTCTGGCCCCTTGCGGACTGCTGGTGGTGATCACACGGCTAGACCGCCTCTGTCTAGCCTACCTAAACTTCTGTAGAAATCCCACAGACTAGAACTGAAACACTAGAACTGATATCTCCAGGTTCGGCTTGGCACACAGCAAGCCTGCTCATCATTCAGTTTTAATTCTTGCATTTGGAAATTGTGATATCCACCCATGTACAATAGCCAGTGAGAGGATATCGTTTCATGAATCTTGCCAATGGATATGGAAGATATCGCAGACCAAACATTTATAGTTTAGTTTAGTTTAGAGATACGATTCAGAAACAGGCCCTTCGGCCCAGCGAGTCCGCTCCGACAAACGAACCCCACAGATTAACACTATCCGACACACACGAGGGACAATTTACAATTTTACCAAGCTGGTTAACCTACCAACCTATGCGTCTTTGGAATGTGGGAGGAAACTGAAGATCTCGGAGGAAATCCATGCAGGTCACGGGAAGAACGTACAAACTCCATACAGGCAGCACCCATAGTCGGGATCGAACCTGGGTCTCTGGCACAGTAAGGCAGTAGCTCTACTGCTGCGCCACCATGCCACCCTAATTGACGATATTTCTCCAGTGATTAGATATGCCTGTTGCAGATAGGCTACGTCACATAACATATAGGGAGTCAAGGTCCAAGTCAGTCTATCTATTGGACCAAGGTCAGCTCAGATCAAATATACATCAGCTTAAGCTGTCAATCATGGTTATTACTCTACATTGGTATCTACGGTGACTCTGCAACTCCAAGCCAATTTTTTTAAGACCTCTGCATTACTTTTACAAAACGTACAAAATAGAACCATTACAAAGGTACGTTCATTTATTTCTGACTGATTGATGTTTAAATTGATTTCACTCGATTCAAAGATATTTCACTGACTCAAAAACCTCCTGCAATGTATAGTATTGCATTATAATGGTTACATGCGGTTTTCACACTTTTACAGTAATTCACCGGTAACCAACTTTTCTTTGTAGTCTTTGACCCGTGTTTATCTCTGTGGGAGTTGGCTTTATCTGTCTGAGAGTGGGGACGTGTCTTCCTTTATGTAACAGCCATCTTCCTCATTTAGGCCATCAATGGGTGGCATAAGTTATGGCCAATTCTTGTGAATCCTCATTATCTTATGATCAATTTTATTGCACTCAGCACGATTTACAGATATCCTATATATATTGTTGTTCCAACTACCCATGCCTTTAAACAGTTCCCCAATCAAGTACTGCCTCTTTTAATGATATTTAAGTTAAGTTCATTATGTTGGCCTAATTTTCCATCATCCTTTTACAGTATGTAAGGCTCTGAGGTTAACCAAAGGTAGACAAAAATGCTGGAGAAATTCAGCGGGTGCAGCAGCATCTCTGGAGCAAAGGAAATGGGCAACGTTTTGGGCCGAAACCCTTCTTCAGACTGATGGCAACGTTTCGGGCCGAAACCCTTCTTCAGACTGAAGAAGTTAACCATATAACCTGAAGAGGTTAACCATATAACAGTACGGGTGGCACAGTAGAGTTGCGATCTAAAGCCCCTGTCCCACTTAGGAGACCTAAACAGCAACCTCTGGTGACCTTGCCCGCCACCCAAGGTTTCCATGAGGTCACTGGAGGTTTTGGTCACTCTCGCTAATGGTCGAAAGTGGTTTCCGTGTGGTCGAGGCTTCATCTAGGTTGCTGCTATTTTTTCATCATGATTAAAACTGGCTTCGACTAAAAATAGGTTGCCATTTTAAAATTTGATCATTTTTTTGTCGCAGGTCTAGTCGAAACCGGTTTTCTTCATAGTCGAGGAAGGTTTTCAACATATGCGTGGGAGGTGGTAGGAGGTTGCAATTCACCTCAACCTTGATTTTTTTTTTTAGGTGGCAGGCAAGGTCACCAGAGGTCGCTGTTTAGGTCTCCTAAGTGGGACAGGGGCTTTACAGTGCTTGCAGCGCCAGAGACCTGGGTTGGTTCCCAACTACGGGTGCTGTCTGTACGAAGTTTGTATGTTCTCCCCATGGGTTTTCTCCTCGATCTACAGTTTCCTCGCACACTTCAAATACGCCCAGGTTTGTAGGTTAATTGGCTTGGTAAAAATGTAAATTGTCCCCATTGTGTGTAAGATCGTGTTAGTGTGCGGGGATCGTGGTCGGTGCGGACTCGGTGGGCCGAAGGGCCTGTGTTTGCACGGTATCTTCAAACTAAACTAAAAAAATTAAACAAATTTGCTCACTTTTTTTTAGTTTCCAGAAATGCATTCATCATGTACAAAAACAAAGGCAGCATAATTTGATCTTAAATCTGTCATAGGTGTGTACTCAGGCATTTCTCAGACAATGTTCCTTTATTGTCTAAATTCTACTCAAATATGGTCGAATCAATATCTTCCACATAGAACAAATTCCTCAAGAGAAATCACAGAAAGGGAATCAGCACAGTATTATAATTCTGCTTGTGATGCGGGATGTACTTAATGTATCAGAATTTAACATTTCAGTCGTAATTGACAAAAAGTCAGTACGGTTGAAGATAAACAGAGGAACAGTTTTCTATAGATGATAATTAAATCTATGTTTAGTGGGAAATTAGAAGTGGACTTATTTGATGACTTATTCAGAATAATTTTTGGATGTATTTTTGGACACCTCCCCCACACCCCCACCCTCCCCCACAACCCCCCTACCTCAACCCCCTCCCTCACACCCCACTCCCCCACACACCCACCCTCCACACCCCCTTCCGCCACACTGCCCTCTACCACCCACACCCCTCCCCCCTCCCACATACACTCTCTCATCCACACCCCACACACACACTCCCCCTTCCCCCACACAGCCTCCTACACAACCCCCCCCTCCCCCCCACACCCCACACACACACTCCCCCTCCCCCACACACACCCCTACCCCACACCCCCCTCCCCCCCACACCCACACCCATACACCCACCTCCCCCACACAGCCCCTCCCCCACACACACTCCTACCCCACACCCCCCTCCCCATACTCCCCCCTACCCCCACACCCCTCCCCCTTCCACATACACCCCACCTGTACCTCCATACCACCGTCCACCACACCTTCCCACATACTCCCCCTCCCCTCCCCCCACAACCCCCCACACACCCTCCCCCACAACCCCCCTACACTACACCCCCCTCCCCCACATCCCCCTCCCCCACAACAACCTCCCCACAACCCCTCCTTCACACACCCCCATCCCCACCCACACACCCCCCTGCCCCACCCCCTCCCCCACACTCCCTCCTACCATGCACACGCATCCCCCTCCCACTTACTCCCCCACCCCCACAACCCCACACACCCCCTCCCCTAAATGCAGCCCCTCCCACGCCCCCCCCCCCTACACCACACCCCCTTCCCCCACCCCTTGTCCTCTCTGACGAGATCAAGAGTCAAATGAGTGAAGAATGTGTTTAATTGTCATTTGTCCCCGATAGAACAATTACATTCTTGCAGCAGCACAAAGGAATATGTATACATAGTACACTGTAAACAATATAATAAACAGGAGAGAAAATCTACAAAGATTCAATTTGTGACTACTGATTTTTTGGTAACAGTCATTGAGATTGCTCAGGTGATTCAGCAAGGTTTAACACTAAAGCAGCGGGACAAACGCAGACTGAGAAGATGGATCTGCTGGAATAAGAGTGCTGTGATGCTTTAGAGCCATTCTATAGTCATAAGTTTGAATAAACAAGAGATCAATGCAGTTTTGAAGGGTTACATCCCTTCATTAGTCAGGGCATTGAATACAAGGGCACGGATGGCAAGCTTATGTCCCACCTTTATCAAACTTTGGTTGTATCTCAGCTGAAGTACTGCATGGAGTTCTGATCACATCTAGGAAACTTGCATTTACTGGAGAGGGTACAGAAGAAATAGAATTTGGTAGATGGTGGCATTCACAATTGGAGAGGTATTACATTTAGAGGAGTTGAGCTGATAAAATATGACAAACCTCCAGATGGGTTTTTCACATAGAAAATGTTCAATTCTATCTTTAGAGATTAATAAATCAAATGTTTTTTCATTAGATTAATATCATCATGAACTGCTACAAAGGATTCCTGTTGTTCACCATCACTAATTACCGGGAAACTTTAGTTTAGTTTATTGTCACATGTACCAAGGTACAGTGAAAAGATTTTGTTGTGTGCTACCCAGTCAGCGGAAAGACAATACATGATTGCCATTTACAGTGTACAGATGCACGATAAGGGGTTTTGGTTGCATTATATTTTGTTGCATCACTTATCACAATAAAAATAGGTTGAAAATAACTAAAGCACGAACACCAAACTTGCTGGTATTCCTTGATTTTTGTTTCTCCCAAAATGGATGCAGATTTCAGAATTCTCCACGAAATGTAGGACTCGTAACACATCTGCCTTTTACAACATCAGACATTATGGTGGCATGTATCACTGTAATCCAGATGAGGTCTTGCTGTAACTAATGCCGTTCTGAGAACTCTTTGATTTCGAGTCATTTCCATATCCCAAAATATCAGTTCTACTTTTTAAAAAATGTGTCAAATAACATCGAGACGGAGATTAGTCATGATCTGTTTATAAGGTACACCTAAACTCCTTTTTTTTTTAATAAGAGGTGCCTGTGGCAGCTTTAGCAAGGAGAAAATAAATATTAACAGAAAGCCTCTTATATTTCAATATTATTCAGCACTTATACAAGGTGAACATTTAAGATAAGCTTGCAATTCAGCTGAAAATAACTTTTGGAAATGTCATTGCAGCACCCAAGCTATGATGAAAAGTGTTGACAACCTGAAGTGTCGTGTGAACCAGCCATCAGTTGTTTTCAACATGTAATTTGTAATTGTCAACGGAAAACTGCAGGTTTTGAAAGGCAATGACAGAAACAAACCAAACTGTTAAAATCACAACAACAAGGACACAGGTAGCTGAGGAAAGAAGGTTAAAATAATTAAACAGCCTTTTATTAGGACTCTGTTCCTTGGAGCGCAGGAGGATGAGGGGTGATCTTATAGAGGTGTATAAGATCATGAGAGAAATATATCGGGTAGAGTCTCTTGCCCAGACTAGGTGAATCAGGAACCAGAGAACATAGGTTTAAGGTAATATATGTGGCTTATTGATATACAGAGAGCTATCTTCTTTTACCCATTGCTATTCCAGCCATAAATCAATATTTAACAAATTAGTAATTGTGTCGAAAAATAGGAATTTTAAAGAGCTGATTAAGCAAATGTGATTAGACCAGTTGATGCAGAAAATCTGCAAGAAAAAGTGAGAGGTTGAAAGACCATTACATGGCATTGCACAGCAAACACTAACATTGAACTGAGACCAGTGCGGCAAATATGTACCAATGCATTAAACTGAAACCCTTGTGACCAGAAACAGGACCTACTTTGCTCATGAAAGATTACTAGGGTAAACAGAAATTATTGCATTAAACATATCAATCTTAAACATGAATGACTGTGTTCAAGAGAGAGTTAGATTTAGCTCTTAGGGCTAAGGGAATTAAGGGATATGGGGAAAAGTAGGAACGGGGTACTGATTTTACTTCGGAGTCACGTGAGTGACTATGTGAAGAACCCGCTCAGTGCGCAGGCGCGGCATTACGCCAGCAGTGCAACAGCGGCCTGCAACGGGAGTTAGGCTCTCCCGCTACAGAATGAACCGGACCGTCAGGTGAGTACCCTGAGGTCGGGTTTTCTTTTACAGATGAGCCTTTTTCTGCTTGTGTTTTTTACAGGCAGAGAAAAAGGCTCTGGAACAAAACTGTCCCCCGTTCAAGGAGGAACGTTTCCCGTTGGGGAGGGGGGCAGCAACAGGCGGTAGGAGCGTTACCCGGTGTTCCGTAATTCCCCGACACCGTGCCGAGGCCAGCCCGCTAGTACCTGAAGCAGCGGGCTGGACGCATAGCCACTCGAGAGGCATCCGGCAGGTGTTCCCGATGTCGGACGGGACGTCTCTCCACCCGCACGGGGGGAGAGAGAGCCGCCTGAGCCGCTGGAGCGGCTCACGGAGCAGATGCCTGCGAGACACGCTGCTTGAGGGGCGCTCTCGCTACTACAAGGCAAAAGCTCCAGAAGAACCTGTCCCCCGCTCGACTCCAGCGGAGGAGCGTTCCATTGCAGGGGGGGGCAGCAACAGGCGGTAGGAACAATTACCGGTCGCCCCGCTATCCCCATCACCGCGCCGAGCCCAGTCCCGCTAGTGCCTGAACTGCGGGCTGGATGTCTAGCCATCCGAACAGGCATCCGGCCGGTGGCGTCCGATTCGTCGGACGGGGACATGTCTCCACCTAAATGGAGGAGAGACAGCCGCCTGAGCTGCATCCAACAGCAATTGGAGCAGCTCCAGCGAGATGCGCAGAAAGAGCGCTCTCACGGAGGGAGGTCAGTCACCCCCTCCACAGTGTTTCATGCACTGCCCTCTGCTCCCTCATTACTGGAGGCTAGCATTGGTGACCAGGGCTGGGATGGTCTGGAACAGGGGCAGGCGGACGAATTCGGGAGTATGCCAGGGGTGCAGGAACATGAAGAGCTGTTGGGTGTGATGGACCGCTTGTAGCAACCCCACGGGCTGGAGCACCGCTGGAACCAAGAATGGCGGCCAGCATCAACCATTACTGGAAAAGGTGCTCGCTGAGGTGCTGAAACAACACAGCACCAGAACACGGTGAGGCCCTCAAAGTAAAAAGTGTCAACAGCCAAATCTGGGGGCATGTGCGTCACACATCCGCTCCCAAGAACTCAAGCTACAGCGGATCCTAAGTCTCCTGACGTCGGCCATCACAGCCTTTGCTCGTTCCGTGGAGACCACGGAGATGGATACCTGCCAGCAGGATGTGCTGGCATTAATGTGTACCACACAATTTGAGATCAACAATCTCTGGAGGGAAACATAAGACCTGCCCTCAATCCCAAATTTGCTGGCTTGTGTAAAGCCCCAGCTGCGGAGACGGACGCGCTGCTATTTGGGAAAGATTTCAATAAAAAACTGAAGGAGATGCAGGAAGCATCAAAAACCTTCGGCCTAATGAGGGCAGGCCCCGGGACGAGCAAACCAAGACCTCCGATACCCAAGCGGCATCACCCCACGGCATCCACCAGTCGACGTCCGCAATATGGGACTGGTGAACGCTTGGGGTCCGCACATTATCCCCAAAGATCTTTTTAGATCAGGGCCCGCAGCGGACCCTCTGGAAAATGCGCCTCCCCCCAACATCGCCAGCACGCCAGAACAAAATCTTCAGGAAAATGAAGAAACAGAATCGCCAATAACCATGGAGGTAGGCGGCTCTGGTCCCTACCAGCATATAGAGAATAAGGGTGCTTTATTAACAGGGGGGAGATTACACTTGTTTAAAGAAGCATGGGGTATGGTCACGAGTGACAAGTATATACTCAACAGTATTAGAGGATATAAAATACAATTCATGTCAGAAAAAACGCCACCAGTTCAACAATGGCCCCAAAGGGTATTTCTCCCTCCGTCAAAGAGAAACGTGAGGGACAAGCTGAACTGGTGAGACTTATCACAAAGGGGGTCATCGAAAAGACCAAACATGAACCTTTGGAATTTGTATCGAATATATTCACTAAAACCAAAAAAGATGGTGTCTGTCGCATCATCATTGACTTAACATCACTAAACAAATTTGTTAAGTATATACATTTCAAAATGGAGACATATGTTACTGCCAAACAACTGAATTCCAAAGGACACTTCATGGCAAGCATTTATCTTAAAGATGCTTACTATCTAGTACCCATATACAAGGATCATCGCAGATACCTAAAATTTATCTGGATGGTACAAAGCATTGCCCTATGGGCGAACTCCAGCCCAAGATTATTCACCAAAATATTGAACCCAGCCATGGCAATACTAAGAAAACAAAAACATATTGTCATGGCATATCTGGAGGATATTCTGATAATAGGGAAAACGATGGAATTGGCTGTGGCAGCAGTATCAGCTACAAAACAGCTCCTCGAAACTCTGGGGTTCGTCCTACATCCAGATAAATCTAAGTTGAAGCCAACCACTATCATGGACTACCTGGGCTTCACAATTAACTCAGTCCATATGACTGTTACCTTGCCAAAGGCAAAAATGGTTGAATTAGCACAATCATGCAACAAATTAATGGTCAACGAGCGACCAACTATTCGACAAGTAGCAAGAGTAATTGGGAAAATGGTAGCAGCATTTCCGGCTACACAATTCGGACCTTTGCACTATCAAAAAATTTACAGAGAGCAAAGGTACGGGCAGGCAATAAAACGACATACAGGTCACTATGATCGTGTCATGAACTTACCCACTGAAGCAATATCAGAGCTACAGTGGTGGGCAGAAAATGTTTGGCATAGTTTCAGCCCTATCTTTATCACTAACCCTACTTTAGTTATTCAAACAGATGCCAGTGCTCAAGGCTGGGGAGCGACTAACTCCATATCCAGCACAAGTGGTAGATGGACTAACCTAGAGTCATCATTACTACTTACACTGGGTATTAACTATCTAGAGATGTTGGGCGCCTTTTATGGTTTAAAAGCATATGTATCTAATATGCAGCACTTGCATGTTCGGTTACAAATTAATAAATACTACGGTGATGGCTTATATTAACCATATGGGTGGCATAAAATCATTATCATGCGACAAATTGGTCAACATGATTTGGCAATGGTGTGTCGAAAGACATATTTGGCTATCAGCTACTTACCTACCAGGTAAGCTAAACACCCATGCCATGAGAAAATTAAACGCCTGGGTTGCAAGTTTGAACAGAACTTACCTGGAACTGGGATTGTCCAAACAAACCATCACCACCATGTCGGCATCCCTTCGAACATCCACCAAGAGGCAGTACTTAACCAGCATCAAAAAAGGGAGAAGTACTGCCAGGAAACAGGGACAACATACGCAACAGCTACAGCCACCAACATACTGGAGTTCCTGGCCATCTACACCACGATGTAGGGATCAGCTACAGTGCCATCAATACAGCGCAGAGTGCTCTTTCTGCTTATCTCAAACCAGTGCCAGGACAACAGGCGATGGGAACCCATCCACTGGTGGTAAAACTGATGAAGGGCATTTACAATATCAAGCCCTAAGCCCAGGTATACCCATATTTGGGATATCAGTGTGGTCCTGACATATCTCAGGGAATGGCCACCAGCCAGATCCCCCGGCCTCGAGCAAGCTACACTAAAGACGCTCATGTTGATGGCATTTGTATCCGCTCAGAGGGTCCAGTCACTACACCTATTGCGACTGGACAACATGATCACAGCTCCAGACCAGATCTGTCGTTATCCAGCGATTGGTCAAACAGAGCAGATCAGGAACACCTAATCCAGTCGTGGCTTACCCACCAGAACCACGGTTATGTGCCATGACCCACCTACTATCCTACATAGACACAACCAGAATATTCGAGGGAGATGAAAAGCCTTGTGGGTCAGTCACAAAAACCTTATGGTGGGGTACGAGCCAAACCATTGCGAGATGGCTCAAGCAGGTGCTAGAAACTGCTGGGATAAACACTAACATGTACAAATTTTATTCCACCAGGGCAGCCTCCATGTCGACGGCTAAAGAATGGCATGCCTATAGACCACATCCTGGCTACAGCAGGATGGTGGGAAGGGAAAAGACCGTTCAGAAATTTTATATTAAACCGTTGGCAAAACCTGGTTTATTTGCAGTAAAGATTTACGAACTGCAAATATTTAATTTATGCCCAGGGGAGCAACTTAATTCTTTGTTGTTATTGTTTAAAAAATACCATTGTGTTTTTCTACAAATAGACTCATTGGTTCATTACGATAACACTTCCTCCCTCAAGAACTTCGGCAGTGAGTGAAATGAAACTGTTACACGGTTTGAAATCACAGAGCTTTGAAATCTTCACGTAGTCACTCACGTGACTCCGAAGTAAAATAGTAAGATTAAACGAGAACTTACCAGTTTGAAGTTTGATCTGTATTTTATGAGGAGTTACGATGAGGGTATTACGTGCCCTCCGCTCCCACCCTCATTATATGGATCAAACTAATAAATTGATGTCTCCTTATCTTTACTATGTTTACTTCAAAATAACTGTCTATCTGTGATTCTACACCGCTGCTTGGAAGTATGCCGCGCCTGCGCACTGAGCGGGTTCTTCACGTAATACCCTCATCGTAACTCCTCATAAAATACAGATCAAACTTCAAACTGGTAAGTTCTCGTTTAATCTTACTATTTTACTTCGGAGTCACGTGAGTGACTACGTGAAGAACCTGCTCAGCGCGCATGCGCGGCATTAACGCCAGCAGTGCAACAGCGGCTGCAGCGGGAGTTAGGCGCTCCCGCTACAGAATGAAATGGACCGTCAGGTGAGTACCCTGAGGTCGGGTTTCTATTACAGGGGAGCCTTTTTCTGCTTGTGTTTTACAGGCAGAGAGAAAGGCTCTGGAACAAAACTGTCCCCCGTTTGAGGAGGAACGTTTTCCGTCGGGGAGGGGGGCAGCAACAGGCGGTAGGAGCGTTTACCCGGTGTTCCGCAATTCCCCGACACCGTGCCGAGCCCAGCCCGCTAGTACCTGAGCAGCGGGCTGGATGCATAGCCACCCGAAGAGGCATCCGGCAGGTGTTTTTCCCGATTTCGGACGGGACGTCTCTCCACCCACACGGGGGGAGAGAGAGCCGCCTGAGTCGCTGGAGCAGCTCTCGGAGCAGGTGCCTGCGAGACGCGCTGCTTGAGGGGCGCTCTCGCTTATACAAGGCACAAAAGCTCTAGAAGAACCTGTCCCCCGCTCGACTCCAGCGGAGGAGCGTTCCATTGCAGGGGGGGGGGCAGCAACAGGCGGTAGGAACAATTACCGGGCGCTCCGCTTTCCCCATCACCGCGCCGAGCCCAGTCCCGCTAGTGCCTGAGCTGCGGGCTGGATGTTTAGCCATCCGAAGAGGCATCCGGCCGGTGGCTTCCGACTTGTCGGAGGGGACGTCTCTCCACCCGCATGGGAGAGAGACAGCCGCCTGAGCCGCTGGAGCGGCTCCTGGAGCAGGAGCTCCTGCGAGACACGCTACGTGAGGGGCAGTCTCGCTGGAGGGTTCAGGCATACCCTCCACAGTGCCTAGGCACTGCCCATCGCTTCCTCCTTAGTGTGGTTAGCTTTGGGGTGACCAGGGCTGGGCTGGTCATGAAGAGGGGGTCGCTGGCTGAAGAATTCGGGAGTATGCCAGGGGTGCAGGAACAGGAAGAGCTGCTGGGTGTATGTGGACCACTACGTGGCTACCCCACGTGCAGGAAGGCCATTAGAGCCTAAAAACTAACGGCCAGCGTTGACCACCTCTCCGACAGGCACCTACAGGAGCAGGTGGTTAATAAGGCTTAAAATGTACAGCTCCAATGAATTATAGTCCTTCAAAGTGCCGGCACTCAACAGCCAAATCTGGGGGCACGTCGGGACAAATACTCGGACCAGGAGCTGATACTGCAGCGGATCCTCAGGCTCTTGACGTCAGCCATCACACCATTTGCTCGTTTTCTGTGGACAATACGGAGATGACCACTAACTAACAAATCACTCTCGCACTATTGTGCAACACGCAGAGCGAGATAAATTACCTCCGTATATAAATCATAAGACCTGCCCTAAATCCCGAATTTGGGTTGTGCTAAACCCCAGCCACTGAGTCAGCCTCACTGCTCTTTGGCAAAAAACCTCATGGGAATAAAAACTTTCGGCCTCATGAGGGCAGGCCCCAGGACGAGCAAACCCCAAAAATACAATACCCAAGCGGCAGCACTCCACCGCGTCCACCAGTCGACGTCTACCATATGGGACTGGTGAAAGCTCGGGGACCGCATTTTTTTATGCCCGGGAGTCTTTTAGACCATGGCCCAGAGCAGGACCCCATGGAAAATGCGCCACCCCCCAACATCACCGCCACGTCAGACAACGCGCCAGGCTCGCTGGTCTGGGAAGAGACAGAAGAAAGGCCCATATCCATGGAGGTAGGTGGGTCTGGTGCCTACAAGAATATGTAAAATAAGGAATCTAATTTCAAAGGATACTTTATGGCAAGCATTGGCCTCAAATATGCTTACTATTCAGTACCCATTCAAAAGGATCTACGCAGATACCTAAAATTTACCTGGATGGGGCAACTATGACAGTTAAAGCGTTACCCCATGGGGTAACGTCAGCTCAAGGTTATTCATCAAGATACTAAAACCAGCCCTGGCAAAACTAATAAGAAGACCATGGAATTGGCTATGTCAGCTGTTTTTCAGCTACAAAACAGTTTTCGAAACCCTGGGGTTTGTTTTACATCCAGATAAATCAAAGTTGAAGCCATCCACTATCATGGACTACTTAGACTTCACAATTAATTCAGTCCATATGACTGTAACTTTGCCAAAAGACAAAACGGTTGAATTGGCACAATTATGCCACAATTTAATGGTCAACGAGCAACCAACTATTCGACAAGTAGCAAGAGTAATTGGGAAAATGGTAGCAGCATTCCTGGCTACACAATTCGGACCATTGCATTATAAAATCTACAAAGAGCAAAGGTACAGGCATTAAAATATCATGCAGGTCATTATGATCGGGTCATGAAATTACCCACTGAAACTATATCAAAACAGTTGGCATAGTTTCAGCCCTATCATTATCTAACAGGTGGTAGATGGACTAACCTAAAGTCATCATTACTACTTACACGGGGCATTAATTATTTAGCGATGTTGGGTGCCTTTTATCGATTAAAAGCATATACATCAAATATGCATCACTGCATGTACGGTTACAAATGGATAATACTACGGGGGTGGCCTACATTAACCATATGGGAGGCATAAAATCATTATCATGCGACAAATTGGTCAACACAATTTGGCTATGGTGTGTCAAAAAGACATATTTGGCTGTCAGCAACTTACCTATCAGGTAAGCTAAATACAGTGGCAGACACCAGGTCACGCAAATTCAATGACAACATCGAATGGATGTAAAACCCAAAGTATTTGCAAAAATTATCAAGCTGTATGGCACACCAGATATCGATTTATTTGCATCAAGGCTAAATCACCAGATACCTATGCATGTCGCTTGGGAACCAGACCCAGAGGCAGCAGCGGTAGTAGATGCCTTCACGCTGGATTGGAGAAATTCCTTCTTCTATGTTTCCCTCCCTTCTGCCTCATCAGTCAGGTACTACGAAAAATACAGATGGACTCTGCATCAGGGTTTGATAGTACCCGACTGGCCTACACAGCCATGGTTCCCAGTACTGCATGACATGTTTGTTGAAACACCGATGGTATTCCCCAGTGACCCAGAGTTGTTAACTCACCCGGTATCAGGCATAAGCCACCCATGCCATGAGAAAATCAAACTCATGGGTTGCAGGGTTTTAAACAGACCTTATCTGGAACTGGGATTGTCAGAACAAACCATCAACACCATGTCAGCATCCCTTTCGAACATCCACTAAGAAGCAATACTTAACCAGCATCAAGAAATGCGAGAAGTACTGCCACGAAACAAGGACAACGTACACAACAGCAACAGTCACCAACGCACTGGAGTTCCTGGCCTACCTACACCACAAAGAGGAATCAGCTACAGTGCCGTCAACACAGCAAGGAGTGCCCTGTCTGCTTATTTGAAACCAGCACCAGGACAACAGCCGATGGGATCCCATCCACTGGTGGTCAAATTAATGAAGGGCATCTATAACATCAAACCCCTAGACCAAGGTATACCCATTTATGGGATGTCAGTGTGGTCCTGACGTACCTCAGGGGATGGCCACCAGCCAGATCCCTCAGCCTCAAACAAACTACCCTGAAAACGCTCATGTTGATGGCACTTGTATCCACTCAGAGGGTCCAGTCACTACATCGATTGCGACTGGACAACAGGGTGACCACCCCAGACCAGATCTCATTCATCATCCAGGGTCTGGTAGAACAGAGCAGGCCAGGTATAGCCAATCCAGTTGTGGTGTTCCGGGCTTACCCGCTAGAGCCGCGGTTGTGTGTCATGACCTATCTACTATATTATATAGACACAACCTATAACATCAGAGGGAGTGAAAAAGCCTTATGGGTCAGCCACAAAAAACCTCATGGCCGGGTAACAAGCCAAACCATTGCAAGATGGCTCAAGCAGGTACTAAAGGCTGCAGGAATAGACTAACTTTTTTCAAATCTCATTCCACCGGGGCAGCGTCTACATCAACGGCCGAAAGAATGGACGTACCGGTTGACCATATTCTGACGACAGCAGAATGGTCGAGGGAAACGACATTCAAAATTTTTTACAATAAGCCGTTGACGAAACCTGACTTGTTTGCAGAAGAATTTTACAAACTGCAAATATTTAATTGAAGCCCGGGGGAGCAATTTAATTTGTTATTGTTACTAAATACCATTTTTGTTTCTCGAAAAACAGATTAATTGGTTGGTTACGATAACACACTTCCTCCCTCAAGAACTTCGGCAGTGAGTGAAATAAAACTGTTACACGGTTTGAAATCACAGAGCTTTGAAGTCTTCACGTAGTCACTCACGTGGCTCCGAAGTAAAATAGTAAGATTAAACGAGAACTTACCAGTTTGAAGTTTGATCTGTGTTTTATGAGGAGTTACGATGAGGGATTACGTGCCCTCCGCTCCCACCCTCAATAATATAGGTCAAACTGATAACTGATGTCTCCTTTTCTTTACTATGTTTACTTCAATAACTGTGTCTATCTGTGATTCCACACCGCTGCTTGGAAGTATGCCGCGCATGTGCGTTGAGCGGGTTCTTCACGTAATCCCTCATCGTAACTCCTCATAAAATACAGATCAAACTTCAAACTGGTAAGTTCTCGTTTAATCTTACTATTTTGGATGATCAGCCATGATCATATTGAATGGCGGTGCTGGCTTGAATGGCCGAATGGCCTACTCCTGCACCTATTTTCTATGTTTCTATGCTAATCAGGGAACCACTGTGTTAAACACAGACTACATTAGCAAACGATAAAACAGGAAATTAAGTTAGAAGCATCTTGCTTTAAAGTCAATCTGTTGACTTAAAACAGAAATCTTGAATGGAGGAATAACCAGGACTCATTTGGAGTAAAACAACAATAGCAAATATCAAAGCTTGGAAATTCAAACGTCTAGGAAGGAACTGCAGATGCTGGTTTACACTGAAGATAGACAAAACATTGCTGGAATAACTCAGCTGCATCTTGCTGGAGTAATTCAGTGGGACAGGCAGCATCTCTGGAGAAACGAAATGGGTGAAATTTCGGGTTAAGACCTTCAGATTGAGAGTCAGGGGAGAGGGAGACACAGAGATTTGGAAGGGTGAGGTGTGAAAACGAGACATCAAAGGGAACAAAGTTCAAGGAACGTGACTGTTTATGTGTGAGGAGGTGTTGGTGTGGATTAATTCAACACTGGGTCTGAAGAAGGGTCTCAACCCGAAACGTCACCCATTCCTTTTCTCCAGAGATGCTGCCTGTCCCACTGAATTACTCCAGCATTTTGTGTCGAACTTCAACTCAACAAACATTCTGTTTGAAGACCTGCAGTTGTAAACTTGAGAAATGTTCAAGAAAGTGACAGTGCCCCACTAAGTTTCGTAATTTTCTAGATTTAGGGAGCACAAAAAAATACAAGGAAAATATGCAGTCCCCCACACTGCTTGGCCATTCAGTGTGATATTGGGTGGCAAAAAAATGAATGGCTCGGATTTGCCTTCCTCTCTACTTAGGTAACATTCACCCACTCGCTCAATCCAAAATGTATCTACATCTGCCCTAGAAATATACACAAACATTGCTTTTATTATTACTTTTAAGGAACAGTTCAAAACATTCATGACCCTCTGAAGGAAAATATATCACCGTAGTTTTTTTTGCATTTTTTGAACAGTGACCTATGGTTCTAGTTTCTCCCACATAGGAGATAACATGCTGTCCACATCCACCTTGTGAGGTTCCTCTGGGAACATAAATCCTTCAGTTAAGTCACCTGAATTCAAATGACTATAAGCCTCTTGCCCACTTTTCCTCATAAGACAATAAACCCATTCCAGAATAGACACAAAAAGCTGGAGCAAGTCAGTGGGTCAGGCAGCATCTCTGGAGAAAATGAATAGGTGACGTTTCAGGTTGAGACCCTTCCTCAGACAGATCTTCCTAAGCCTCGTGATTCCTCCTGCTGTCCGACTCTGCAACCACATTTTATTTCGAAGCCTCGTCTCGAGACTACGTGAAGAACCCACCAGCCCGCATGCGTATCAATACGTAGACGCATGACGCGAGATTCGGAATGGGAAATGGATGTCGGGATTTCCCTGTGATACATCATTAAAAGTCGGAAGGTAAGTTTCACAGGAACTGTTGCTTTCGATGCTGGTTTAGGTCCCAAGAATGGAGAAGCCTAAAACCAAGAGGAAATGTGCAGCTGAAAAGTCAGCAGCAGATAACGGCAACGGGAGAGGTCGGTGGCCATCAGTATCAAACTCGGAGATGATGGCAGGCGCAGCCTGCACAGCAACCTCCGCAAAAGCTCCGAAAGGGAGCAGTTTATTGACCCCGAGTTTGGGGACGGCCAAGGCCAAAACGGCAAAAAAATGTCCAAAAGGACAATACTCTGCAGGAAGGGACTGCCTCAACATCCATTGAGGATGTCATCTGTCAGCACTCAAAACTGGAAAACTTGATTAAGAGGCTGGTTGAAGTGTGCTGTGCCACACACAGGCGACCGATACAGGAAGTTCCAGTCAGATGTCTGCGACGGCAATACCTGGTCCAGGGTTGCATTATGATATCTCCCGCTCAGAGGATGGGAGTTTTGAGGATTATTACGTGGTAGACTCTGACTGCGGTGAAGTCGACAATGAACTCAAATTCCCTCAACAAGTGGGTGATATGCTGCAGTTCAGGTCTAAGAAGGAGCTGCCGGCACTTGTGACAAAATTTGCCATCCGCTCGGGGATAGGAGAACCGTTAGAGGAAGAACTGACAAGTAGCATTGGTTATGTGACTTCTCTTCAGTTGAATGAGAAGAACAAGCAGGTCACTGCTGGAAAGTATGCTAGTCCTGATAACTGCCATGTTCCGAAGGTTCACAAAATTGCTGGGGAAACTCAGTGGGTGCAGCAGCATCTATAGAGCGGAGGAAATAGGTGACGTTTCGGGCCGAAACCCTTCTTCAGACACGTCGCCTATTTCCTTCGCTCTATAGATGCTGCTGCACCCGCTGAGTTTCCCCAGCAATTTTGTGTACCTTCGATATTCCAGCATCTGCAGTTCCTTTTTGAACACATGTTCCGAAGGTTAATGCCTTTACATTTCTCTCTCTGCAGTTCTGCTGAAAACCTATTAACGAGACATCAGCTCTCCTTTCCAATGATGCTGCCTGATCTGCTGAATTTTTCTAATATTTTCTGTTTTTATTCCACATTTCCAGCAACTTTCCACAAGCCTTTCTTTGGATCATGTTTCCTAACATTTTTGGTTAACAGAGGTCTACTTCAGATTTCAATTGCTTTCTTTGTGCATGAGTGTTTCTGGATGTAAATCCGATAATTGCTCAGAAGACATACATTTTATTGCCGTGCAAAGGAAGGGTGAAGCATTTACAAATCAAGGCGATGTGTAGCTTGGAGGCTTTGCTGCAGATGATAACATACCAACATCATTGCTCTCTTGTCCATCCAGATGATACAGTCCATTAGTTTTCCAACATTTGGTGATTGATGACATTTCATCTAGTTTCTGAATAGCATGGAATAGAGAATAGAACTGCACAAAAAAACAGAACCATGATGTCTGTGCAGTACATAATGCAAAAGGTAAACAAATAAAGAAATGTCAGTATGTCAGTGATACACAGTGATGAATCTTCAAGATAGCAAGCAACCAGGCTGTTTTGTCAAAGTTGAAATCAAGCTTCTTCTTTATAGTTGGAATGTTTAAGAAAGAACTGCAGATGCTGGGAAAATCGAATGAATAGGTGACGTTTCGGGTCGAGACCCTTCTTCAGTCTATTTCTTCGCTCCATAGATGCTGCCTCACCCACTGAGTTTCTCCAGCATTTTTGTCTACGTTCTTTATAATTGGAGGTCTCTTTACTCAGG
Source organism: Amblyraja radiata (assembly GCF_010909765.2). NCBI lineage: Eukaryota > Metazoa > Chordata > Chondrichthyes > Rajiformes > Rajidae > Amblyraja > Amblyraja radiata. Next base: position 13,414,661 of record NC_045961.1, read on the forward strand.
CAGGTAGGTACAAAACATTTTTCAATGCAGTAAGATTTGCATTCATCCAGGCAAGCAGAGGCGTTTGTCAAAGTCTGCCAAACTCCAAAATGTCCTTTATAGCTGGCAGCAAAGCTTTGCAAATTCAGTAGAGTCAAACACTGCAGAATACCTAGCCTCATACACGCTCTTCCAAATGAAGCAATTCAGTCACATTGTCAGAGTGAGGCCAATTGCAAATTGGATGAACAGCACCTCATATTTCGCTTGGGCAGCTTACAGCCCAGTGGTATGAATCTTGATTTCTCTAACTTTGACTAACCCTCGCATTCCCTCTCTGGCTGATGCTCCCCCACCCTAGTTCTCCAACTAGTTTCACTTCCCTCCTGATTAATTTTACTGATTGTATGCCTCGTTGTCACCTTCCCCTCAGCCAACAATGAAACATTCTACGTTTCCTTGATCATCGTCTGCTTTGATCTGTCGTTTTCACACTTTACATTCTCTCTGTACTCTTCTATATCTCCAGACTCCCTCTCCCCTGACTCTCAGTCTGAAGAAGAGTCTTGAAGAAAGGCCAGTTCAGTGTTGCTGATCGAGGAGACGGAGCATTAGATTGAAGCAGACATCCTAATGGTTCATCTAGAGGCAGAGTAGCAACTTAAAAGAAGGGAAGGCATAGCAGATTTGTCTGTTAGGAGCAGCCATGCTGAGGCAAAGTGTTGTGTTGAGGAAAAGTGCAACTTGGTTCAGAGGTTTCAGAGAGAAGGGCTGAAGAGAAGAGTGCTGACCTGTCAAGTACTGATTATACTAAGAAGTGGCAGATTAAACAGTGTGCAGGCATGCATTTTTGTAGTAGGAATAAAACCATAGCCTATTTTCTAAATGGGGAGAGGATTCAGAAATCGGAGGTGCGAAAGGACTTGGCAGTGCTGGTGCAGGATTCCCAAAAGATTAATTTGCAAGTTGAATCAGTAGTAAAGAATGCAAATGCAACCTTGGCATTTATTTCGCGAGTAGAACATAAAAACAAGAATGTAATGCTAAGGCTTTATAAGACACTAGTCAGACCACATTTGGAGTACTCTGAATAGTTTTGTACCCCATATCGGAGGAAGGGTATGCTGACGTTAGAGACGCTTCAGATGAGGTTTACAAGAATGATCCCAGGAATGAGTGGGTTAACTTATGATGAGTGCTTGATGGAACTGGGCCTGTACTCATGGAGTTTAGAAGGATGAGGGGGTACTCATTGAAACTTACTGAATAGTGAAAGGCTTGGATAGAGTGGATGTGGAGAGGATGCTTGCACTAGTGGGAGAGTCCAGGACCAGAGGTCATAGCCTCAGAATAAAAGGACGCACATTTAGAAAGGAGATGAGGAGGAATTTCTTTAGTCAGAGGGTGGTGAATTTGTGGAGTTCTTTGCCACAAACGGCTGTGGGGGCCCTGTGGGGGTATTTTTAAGGTGCAGACTGACACATTCTTGATTAGTAAGCGTATCAAGGGTTATGGGGAAAAGGCAGGAGAATGGGTTGAGTGGGAAAATACATCAGCCACAATTGAATGATGGAGTAGACTCGATGAGATGAATGACCTAATTCTGCTCCTATTACATGAATTTATCAACTTATGAACATGGATAGGAGTGGTTTAAAATGATATGGGCCTAACACGGGCAGGTGGATAGGACGTCTTGGTCGGCATATATAAGTTGGGCCCATTTCCATATTCTATAACTCTATGACTCCATAACTTATTCCAGTGGTCGCAGACCTCAAACCAGAAGTATACCTTTCCTGTCTTCTGTGGGTCAGCCAGGTCAGAACACAAACTACCAAGTAACTGTGCATAGACAAAGGATGTGCTCATTTCATGATGATGATATAAAGAATGCTCTAGGAATGGAAAGTTGATTTTCGCCCTTGTGCGTAGCAAAGTTCACTTCCTGCATCTGCAATGTTGCTTGAACACTCTGATGGATGACTCCATGACTTTCCCTGTAGCTTCATGGCATTTGCAATGCGTTCGTTAGTCACAAGGAATAGGAGTATAATTGGTTGGCAGGTAGGAAACAAAAAGTAGGAATAAACAGGTCCCTGTCAGAATGGCAGGCAGTGGCGAGTGGAGTGCTGCAAGGTTCGGTGCTGGGGCCGCAACTATTTACAATATATATTAATGATTTAGATGATGGGATTAAAAGTAACACGAGCAAATTTTCAGATGACACAAACCTGGGAGGCAGTGTGAACTGTGAAGAGGATGCTAGGAGGTTACAGGGTGACTTGGACAGGTTGAGTGAGTAGGCAGATGCATGGCACATGCAGGATAATGTAGATAAATGTGAGGTTATCCACTTTAGCAGCAAGAACAAGGAACCAGATTATTAATGAATGGCGTCAGATTCAGAAAAAGGGAAGTGCAACGAGACCTGGATGTCCTTGTACACCAGTCACTGAAAGTAAGCATACAGGTTCAGCAGGCAGTGAAAAAATCTAATGGCATGTTGGTCTTCATAACAAGAGGATTTGAGTATAGGAGTAAAAAGGTCCTTCTGTAGTTGTACAGGGCCCTGGTGAGACCACATCTGGAGTATTGTTTGCAGTTTTGGTCTCCTAATTTGAGGAAGGACATCCTTGCTATTGAGGGAGTGCAGCGTAGGCTCGCCAGGTTAATCCCCGGGATGGTGGGACTGTCATATGAGGAAAGATTGGAAAGCCTGGGCTTGTATTCACTGGAGTTTAGAAGGATGAGAGGGGTTCTTATAGAAACATATAAAATTATAAAAGGACTGGACAAGCTAGATGCAGGAAAAATGTTCCCAATGTTGGGGGAGTACAAAACCAGGGGCCACAGTCTAAGAATAAAGGGGAGGCCAATTAAAACTGAGATGGGAAAAAACGTTTTCATCCAGAGAGTTGTGAATTTGTGGAATTCTCTGCCACAGAATGCAGTAGAGGCCAATTCACTGGATGCATTTAAAAGAGATTTAGATAGAGCTCTTGGGGTTGGTGGAATCAAGGGATATGGGGAGAATGCAGGCACAGGTTACTGATTGTGGATGATCAGCCATGATCACAATGTATGGTGGTGCTGGCTCGAAGGGCCAAATGGCCTCCTCCTGCACCTATTTTCTATGTCTCTATGTTTCATCCAATCTGTTTTGCTCGACAATTAATTTGTATAATTCAAAGAGATTCTAAATTCCAGTGAGTACAGTCCCAATTGAAACAATTTCTCTTCTTTCTTCCCATAGAAAGGATTTGAGGCAGGTACAATAACAATATTTAACAATATTTAAAAGACATTTGAATAAATACATGGATAGGATGAAAGTGAACCAATTGATGTGGTGTATGTGGACTTTCAAAAGTCATATTTTAAGGCCATATAAAAGATTATCGAACTAAATTAGAATATGATGTGACAGGTACAGGTAATACATTGGCATGGACTGAAGGGTGGTTAGTGGACAGAATACAGAAAGCAGAAATAAAAAGAGTAAAAGGTCTTAACAAGGATGATGCCATAGTAATGAGTGCTTTGACCTCAGCTGTCCCCAGTCTTCAACAATGATTTGTGTAACAGGATTAAATGTAATATATCCAAGTTGGCTGACAAAACAAAGATAGATGCCAATGTGAGCTAAGAAGAGAATGCAGCGAGACATTGGGACAATAAAGAGGGTTAGTGAATGGGCAAGGACATGGCAGATGGAGGATAATAGGAGAAACATGCCATCTGCTTTGGTGGAGAAAATTTGGCATTTTTCACTGTGATGAGAGATTGAATGATATTGTTGTTCTGTTGGACCTGGATGATGTTGAATATATGTTATTGAAAATTAACAGAGAAGCATAAACCATAACTTGGAAGTTTGTCTTTATTCCAAAAGAAATTGAGTGAAGATGTCTTGATCCACTGGTAAAGGACCGGGGTAGTGAGTCTGTTCCTGGAATATTGCATATGTATTAAGAGCACAACAAAGACACCAGTCAAGTCAAGTCAAGTCAAGTCAAGTCAAGTCGTCAAGTCAAGTCACTTTTATTTATATAGCACATTTAATAAACAACTCTCGTTGGCCAAAGTGCTTTACATTGGTGGAGGTACTAACGTTCCTAACGTTATAGTACTAACGTTATAAGCAGTCAACACCCAAACTGCAGTCTTGAAGTCCCCGTGATCCTGAACTAGTGGTGCGCCAGGTCTGAAGAAGGGTCTCAACCCGAAACGTCACCTAGTCCTTTTCCCCAGAGATGATATGTTGCTCCAGCATTTTGTGTCTATCTTCGGGGTGAAATAAGTGCCAGTTCAGGTGGGAAAATGACAGGTGGGGTGAAGAAGAAGGAAGGGCTATATAGGGTGAGAAGGCAGATGGGAGAGTGATGTAGTGACATGAAACTAAACTTCAACATTCCCTTAAATTCTATCTGCATTACATTTTGGTAACCCTACATATAGAGTCTAGTTTAGTTTAGTTTGGAGATGCAGCACTGAAACAGGCCCTCCAGCCCACCCGGTCCGCGCTGACCAGCGATCCCCGCACATTAACACCATCCTACACCCACTAGGGACAATTTTTATATTTACCAATTAACCTACAAACCTGTACGTTTTTGGAATGTGGGAGGAACCCGCAGATCTCGGAGAAAAACCATGCCGGTCACGGTACAAACTCCGCACAGACAGCACCTGTAATCGGGATCGAACTCGGGTCTCCGGCACTGCATTCGCTGTAAGGCAGCAACTCTACCGCTGCACCACCGTGACTGCCGTGTCATATCCTGACATCCTACAACAGCTGAAAATAATAAATGAACACAACTGAACACTACATATCAGAGGTGGTTATTGTCAAATATCACATTGCTTTGTGCAAATTGCACACTGGACTTTGTGCACTTCAGGCCACAAAAAAAAAAGTTTGCTTTTGTGTAGAAACCTGAGTAACCAGGACAGACTGGGAATGAGTTTTGACCTTGAAGAAGAAATCTGATGGAGTTGTGTAAATTGTTAATGACATGGGAAATCTCAACCTGGAAACCTACTTAAAAATAAATGATTCAAGTGGGAAACATTCAGAGAAGTAAATCCAAAGATTATCAGCCAAGAGTAGCGTAACTGTAAGTTGCTGCCTTACAGCCCTTGCAGTGCTGGAGTCCCGGGTTCAATCCTGACCACGGGTGCTTGTCTGCATGGAGTTTGTACGTTCTCCCTGTGGCCACATGGGTTTTCTCCGAGATATTCAGTTTCCTCCCACACTCCAAAGACGTACAGGTTTGTAGGTTAGTTGGCTTGGTATAAGTGTAAATGTTCCCAGATGTGTGGAGGACAATGTTAATGTGTGGGAATCACTGGTCGGTGTGGACTCAGTGGGCCGAAGGGCCTGTTTCCACGCTGTATCTGTAAAGCTAAAAGAACTAAAAACTAAAAAGGAGGTCTGTCGGACTGGGGAAAGCGTGACCCTAACTGCTGAAGCCACAGTGGGTAAATCACATTGGAGCAAAGGGAGGTAAGGGAAAATAACTATTTTTTACCCAACAGGTCTGTGTGAATGAATGAGGCACTTGAGATAATAACATGTGTTTTAAGTTTTTGTTGTTCTGTGGAATTGAATGGAATATGTTGAATAGAATACCGTTCTGAATTGTCAAAGAGTATTTTATTGTCATGTGTCCCAGATAGAACAATGACATTCTTACTTGCTGCAGCACAACAGAATATGGAAACATAGTACACTGTAAACAATATAATAAACAAGAGAGAAAAGTTTGGTGTGTGTATATATACATATATACACTTATATAGACAATAGACAATAGACAATAGTTGCAGGAGTAGGCCATTCGGCCCCTCCCCAATGTGATCATGGCTGATCATCCACAATCAGTACCCGATTCCTGCCTTCTCCCCATATCCCTTGACTCCGCTATCTATAAGAGCTCTATCTAACTCTCTCTTGAAAGCATCCAGAGAACCAGCATCCACCGCCCTCTGAGGCATATAGCATCACACAAACAGACACATATGTGCATGTGTATATATATGTTGTGTGTAGGAAGGAACTGTGGATGCTGGTTTAAATCGAAGACAGACACAAAATGCTGGAGTAACTCAGCGTGACAAGCAGCATCTCTGGAGAGAAGGAATGGGTGACATTCTGGGTTGAGACCCTTCTACGGATTGAGAGTCAGGGGAGAGGGAGACACAGAGATATGGATGGATAACGTGTGCGTTATATAAATACACATAAAAAACAAACAAGTAATAAAAGCGCAAAAAGACAAAACCATGACACCTAGTCTATGTAGTTCAGAGTGTATTGGGGGGGGGAGGGGGCGTGTGTTTAATAGCCTGATGGTATTTAATAGCCTTTCTTCTTTGCTTCATATTAACTAATCTTCCATGTTATTTATTGATGCAGTACAGTTAGATTGGTGGGCGGGATCGTCTCTTCATATGATCATTTCAAAATGTAATTTATGCTGACAATGCGCTACAAAGTGTGCTGATTAAAACCGCAGGATCGGAAAAATTGCAAGTACAGTAGTCTAATGGGTTTATAAGATCTAACATACATTTGGGGTGTGACAATGGACAAGTTGTAAATACAAACATTTCATTATGTGGATTGGTGGAACTGTCAATATAAGTAATAACTAGAATGGCAGGTTTTCAAGAAATTATCTTCGGCATTTTAGTGACATTGAGTACAGCGTAATTAAACCTGCCATTGTTAAAGCAATGAAAGTCTGAAGAAGGGTCTGAACCCGAAACGTCACCCATTCTTTCTCTCCAGAGATGCTGCCTGTCCCGCTGAGTTACTCCAGCATTTTGTGTCTATCTTCGATGAGAAAGCACGTGATCATTTATAACAAATTTGCCTCACCCATCAACTCCGACAGCGCATTTCAGCACTCATGGCTCTCAGTTTAAATAACATGCCCACACATCTCCCTTAACTTGGTCCATCACACCTTAAAGCTATGCCCTCTAGTATTTGAGATTTCCACCCTGGAAAAAAAATGGTCTGACCGTCTATTTTATATTATTTATACCTTTCAGCATTTTATATACTTCTATCAGGTTTCCCTACAAACCTCCGGCGTCCCAGAGCCAAAAACATCCAAGTCTGCCAACCTCTCTCTGTAACTTTACCCAGGCATCATTCTGGTAACCTCCTCGACACATTCCAAATCCTCCACATCCTTCTTATGATGGTTTGACCAGAACTGCACACAATACTCCAGCCATGGCCTCACCAAAGTTCTACAAAGCTGCATCGTGACATCCTGACTTTTATACACAAAGCCCAGATCTATGAAAACAAGCATACCGTTTGGTCCTAACCACTCTATTTAATTGTGTTGCTAGTTTCAGGGAGTTATGGACTTGGACCCCAAGATCACACCGTACAGAGGGGGGATGGATGGGAGGGAGGAGGGGGTCTCCCTGTCGGTCTGCTCCTGGGCCTGGCCAAGATGGCCATTCGCGGGTCCAGGCAGCGGGCAGTCGATGGCCGCACACCGGTTGCCTGCCTGCCCCTTTTCCGGGGTTACGTCCGAGCTCGCGTGTCCCTAGAAAAGGAACACGCGGTGTCCATGGGGATGTGGAGGCCTTCTGTGAACGCTGGTCACCACAGGAGGTTGAATATATTATAGATAAAAATGTTAATATTTTAATTTGATAATTTTGTTTAAGTGTTTTTTTTAATTGCTTGAGCTTTTTCCGGGTCTACGTCCGTGCCCGCCTGTCCCTGGAGAGGGAACACACGGTGTCCATGGGGACTTTGGAGGCCTTCCGTGAATGCTGGTTGCCGTTGGAGGTCGAGTATTTTGTTGATAAAGTTGACGTTATATTAATTTGATGATCGTTTGTTTGTAAACTGTCAACATAGGCAGTCTTTGATTGTGTTAATAATCTATGTTTATTTTATTTTTTGAATAAAAGTAGTTTCATAAAAATTAAAAAAAAATAAATAAAAAAAGATCACACCGTGCATTAGTGCTGTTAATGTGTATTTTCCCCTTACATTTGGCTCCCCAAAGAACAACACCTCACACTTGCTTGGATTAAACTCCATCTGCTATCTCAGGTCAGGTCGGGGGGAGTTCCCCACGCCACTGGTACCACAAAATCCTGTGCAACTGCCCCATGGTTGGATAGTTGGCGACTAAACCGTCTCCCCACCTGTTTTGCCAGGTGAGGAGGGGGCTGTGGACCCCCAGCATGTACAAAAACAAGACCTGTCAAAGGGCAGATGATCTTCTAGTGAGCGAACGGCCATCCACACTTCAGTAGAAGTTGCGATCACTGTCGTACACAGCATTGTAAGGAATGATGATAAAGCAAACACACCAAAGCCTTTTACTTCCAGCGGCAGAACTCCGCAGCAACTGGAGGACAGAGATGTGCGATGCATCCGTCACCGTTCCTGTTGGAATCCATCACCACTGCTTCGCTAATGTTTTCACGATGATCATTTCTGTAGCTGATATGTATCCTACTATATATATTGACTGCCTTCCTCACTGTCTGTGACCCCAGCTATCTTAGTGCGATCTACAAATTTACTAATTACCCCGTCTATGTTTACGTCCAAGTCATTTCCATACATCACAAACAATAGTGGTCCCAGCACAGATGCCTGCGGGATCCATTGGTCACAGACTTCCAGGCGGAATATTGACCTTCTGCCACAACCCTCTATCAATCAGGAAACGAGTTCTGAATCCATCCAACCAAGTCACTGTTAATCTCACCCATCTTAATCTTCTGGATCAGCCTACCATGCGGAACGTTATCAATTCCTCTATTTCCATGGACTCTCTCCAAAGGTCCCAGACCAGCACTTGTGGTGTCAGAAGCTCCCGGAGTGCTGGGGCCTACAAGGGTAGGCTGCCGAGCTGGTCCTCCTCGACTGAACACAAGATGTGGTGGACTGTGGCCTACAAGGGGAAGTAGCCGATCTGGTCCCCCTGTGGCCAAACGCAGGATCCGGCAGGCCGCGGGCCTGTTGGGGGTAGTCACCGAGATGGCCCCCCTCGACTGAACGCAAGATAGAGGATAGCCACCGAGCCAGCCCCAGCACGGAGAACCCGGTGGACCACGGGCCAGAAGGTGTAGTCTGCCGAACCGGTCCATGCCCGTAGATCCGGCCGACCGCAGCGCAGAAGGGGAAGTCCGCTGGGCTGATCGCTGCTCGTCCCCCGAAGGCAAGAGGTTGGAGTCGGCGATAATGCTGGATGTGGCTGCTGAGGCACATGGCCAGTAGGAGAGGACAAGGAACCGGTGGAACCGGTACAACCTTAGGCTGTGCACGCCATACGCAAGAAGAAGAATCACACACACTCTAGTCCACACTTACACTGGGCCACACTTACACCAGTCCACACCTACACTGATCTAATTTTACACGGATTCACACATACACCGATCAGCACACTAATCATACTGACACCAGCATGCACTTGCAACAGTCTACATTTACACCATCTATGCCTATTTATTCCAATCGGTTAATACGTAATTGATCTGATTGCAAAACATGCAAAACAGAGCTTTTCACTGTACTTTGATACACGTGACCATCATAAACCTAAAACTAAACCTTATGCAAAACTGATACTTGCAATTGTCCCCACTATCCACAGTCACACACGTCCGCACTTACACACGTCCATGCTTACACAGGTACACACTTATACAACCCACACTTACACCCATAGACACTTACTGTGGATAATATTTACACCAACCCACACTCACATCAGTCTAAACTTACACTGCCGATAGTCACACTAGTTTTTAGATTGCCAGACACAAAATGTTGGAGTAACTCAGCGGGACTGGCAGCATCTCTGGAGAGAAGCAATGGGTGACGTTTTGGTTCGAGACCCTTCTTCAGACTACTCCACCATTTTGTGTCTACTTTCTATTTTACTCCTGCATTTTGAGTCTTCCTTCACTTACTCCAGCATTTTGTGTCTACCTTCAATTACTCCAGCATTTTGTGTCTACCTTTGATTGCTGCCTGTCCTGCTGAGTTACTCCAGCATTTTGTTACTGCCTTCGATGTAAACCAGCACCTGCAGTTCCTTTCTGCTGGTTTATACATCGTTTAATACTTACACCATCCACACTTACAATGTGAACATTAACACCATCCACGCTTACTCTGATCCACACTTACATAACCCACATTTGACCTCAGTCATACGTACACCGTCTATGCTTATATCAGCCCAGTAAGGAGGAGGGATAAGAACAACAATAAAAGGGGACCTTGGATGGTGAGAGAGGTTTGAAAATGGTCAAAAAGAAAAAGGAAGCATATATATCATTGTTGAGGTGACCCGTTGTCTTGTCAAACACATTTAATTGTACCGTTGACCCTGTGTTAACCTACATATGACAAATACAAAAACTGAACTGAACTGAACTGAACTGAACAAAGATGAAATCTGATAGAGCTTTTGAGGAATATAAAGCAAGCAGGCAATAATTCAAGTGGGCAATTCAGAAACCCAAACATGGCAATGAAATGTCAGTGCATAGTCAGAATAAAGAAAATCCAAAGGTTTTTTTAGGTATATTAAAAACACGGAGGAAGGAAGAAGGAAGTTTCACTCAACGAGAAAGGAGTGTATTTATGCTTGGATGTTGGCGAGGTACTAAATGAGTATTAAATTAAATTAAATTAAATTTCTTTATTTATATAGCACATTTTTAGTCAACTTGCATTGACCCCAAAGTGCTTCACATAATTACATCCACACACACAGGCAAAGATGGGTGAAGTGTCTTGCCCAAGGACACACACAGGCAAAGGTGGGTGAAGTGTCTTGCCCAAGGACACAACGACAGTATGCACTCCAAGCGGGATTCGAACCAGCTACCTTCCGGTTGCCAGCCGAACACTTAGCCCATTGTGCCATCTGTCGTCCCATTGGTATTCCCCAGGGAGAAAGACAATGTGAAAAGTGTGATCAATGCAAGGTATTCTAACATGCTAGGGTAGTTTGAAATCGATCAACAAAGAGGTGGTATGCGGACCATGATGGCAAGTTAAATGTCACATCATAATCACGTTATTCCCTTATCATGTACCTATACACTGTAATTGGCTCGATTGTAATCATGAGCATCCTGCTGACTAGGTAGTAGTTAACAAAAGTTTTTCACTGTACCTCGGTACACGTGACAATAAACTTAACTGAATTGCTAGTATTTACTCTAAGCAGACTCTTCCCAGTTCTTATCAGGCAATTGAACCATCCAACCACAATTAGATGGCATTCCTGAACTACTATCTACCTCATTGGAGCCATTCGGACGATCTTTGATTGGATTTTACTGGCTTTATCTTGCAATAAACGTTATTCACGTTCTTCCCTTCATCATGTATCTGTGCACTGTGAATGGCTCGATTATGATCATGTATTGTCTTTCCGCTGACTGGTTAGCACACCACAAAAGCTTTTCTCTGTACCTTGGTACATGTGACAATAAACTAAGCTCAAAATTAGAACGAATCTGTGTAGGAAGGAACTGCAGATGCTGGTTTAAACTGAAGATATTCACAAAATGCTGGAGTAACTCAGTGACTCAAACAGCATCTCAAACCGAAAAGTCACCCATTCCTTCTCTCCAGAGATGCTGCCTGACCTGCTGAGTTACTCCAGCATTTTGTGTCTATCTTCTATTAGAATGAATCTGATGCTAGCTCCACAAAATTCAATGAATTTGAATAAAGTATACAATATAGAAGATATGAATTTTGTAAATAAAATACTTTCAGTTGGCAAAAAAAGCTTATGTGAGATTATTTCTTATTTTTTGGTCTTCACATTTTTTTTTGTGGAAACATTACTGTTCCCTTTTAGATATCACATTTGGATTTAACAATCAAAGCAACATTACATTTCAATAATACACCAAGAATAAAGAGCCAAAATTGAGAAAATGTAACAAAACCTTTTATAGCCACAAAGTCTGTGTTCCCCATAATACAGGTGAAGTTAATAACCACGCCTGGCTTTTTGTTATACAGGTATTACGTTGAAAAAGCCGAGATTGTTACACGGATATCTCTTTGAGCTTCAGGATTGTTCAACACAGAGTAATAAATTGAGCAATATTTAATGAAGATCAAAGCTAATTCTGTTGTCTGGACATTTTGTACAAGCAAAGCTGTGAGGTACAGATCCTGGTGGAAGTAAGTAATTTATTTAATTTGACTGATAGCACAGAGCAAATTGAAAAACTTCAAAGAGGATGAGAGGCACCAGGCAGCTTTGTCGTGCCCTCGTTCCAGATTTGTAAACGTTTCAAGTAACCTCCATAAGATTACAATTGAACTAATTGGCCCTATACGTTTAGACACCACCACCATGGGAATTAGACACAGTCTCTCTAAGCTACTTAAGCCTCACAAATTGTTATATACCTGTATCATGCATTCTCTTCGGCCTCCTTTGTTCCATTGAAAACAGACCCAGCCTATCAATCTCTTCCTATAACTCATGCTCTCGAATCCAGGCAACATCCTTGTGAATTTTTTCTGCACCTCCTCTAACATTTTCACTTATTTTCTGTCGCATGAGCAGAACTGCACAATAAACTCCAAGTATGGCCTAGCCAACACGTTTATACAATTGTAACAAGTCATCCCAACTCTTGTTCTCAATGCCTTGGCCAATGAAAGCAAACACACCATATGCATTCTTCCCCACCCTGTCTACATGTGGGTAGCTCTATGCCTATACCCTATGTCTCCCTGTTTAAAAACACTCTCAGGGCCCTGCCATTCACTGCACCTGCCCTGCACTGCTTTAACCTCTCAAAGTGCATCACTTAGCATTTATGTCACTTACGTTTTATCTGTAGATCCTTCGCCCACTTTCACACTTGTTCTAGATCGTGCTACAACCTCAGACAACTCATTCACTGTCCACTACACAGCTAATGTTGGTGTCATCTGCAAACTTAAGCCCCTGTCCCACTTAGGAGACCTAAACAGCAACCTCTGGTGACCTTGCCCACCACCCAGAGTTTCCATTAGGTCACTGGAGGTTTTGGTCACTCTCGCTAATGATCAACAGTGGTTTCCGCGTGGTCGAGGCTTCATCTAGGTTGCTGCTATTTTTTCATCATGATTAAAACCGGCCTCGACTAAAAATAGGTTGCCGTTTCAATAATCGATAATTTTTTATTCGCAGGTCTAGTCGAAGCCGGTTTTCTTCATAGTCGAGCAAGGTTTTCAACATATGCGTGGGAGGTGGTAAGAGGCTGCACGTCACCTCGCCTTGATTTTATTTTGGGTGGTGGGCAAGGTCACCAGAGGTTGCTGTTTAGGTCTCCTAAGTGGGACAGGGGCTTTACTCATCATTCCACCAACAGGGTGGGAGATTGCAACCTTCACATGGTCCACTATGTTTCGACTAATGCAATCAACCCGACATGCATAAACAAACAAGTTGTCCTACAACTTTAGGTTGCGCACGCCATACGCAAGAAGAAGATGCCACCAACATTCTCATTCAAACAACTGAGAACCAAGCATGGATCTCTCTGGCAGCAGACCTCCATTCTGAAAAACAACCCTCTTGTCCAAATATCATCCCAATTTTGTATCCAATTGATTAGTTCATCTGGATTCCATGCATTCTGGCCCAACCCAGCTATGTAGTACCTAGTCATCAGCCTTACTAAGGTCCATGTAGGTCACATCAATTACACTGCCCTTATTAAACCTCATGTTAGGTCTAATCAAGTTAAATGCCTTATGCACATACGATGAGGTGCAGGTAGGTGCAATGGAAATCTTGCTTGCAGCAGCATCACAGGTACTTATTTTCAGACAATGAACAAAAAAATTAATTATGCATAAATTACACGTAGATTCTACAAATGACTGCCAAGAAAAATGAAAGTACAAAAGACAATTAGAAAACTTCCAGTTAATGAAAGAGCTGATCATGAATTTCCCGTTGAAGTAGGATTGGAATTGCACAGATCAATTGAAGAACTTTATACTTGTAGGAAAGTAGCTGTTCCTGAACCTGGTGGTGAGGGATTTCAGGCTTGTGCACCTCCTGCCTGATGGAAGCAGTGAGAAGAGGGCATGAGCTGGATTGTGAGTCTTTGATGATAGATATCGTCTCCCTGAGACAGGGACTCATGTAGATGCTTTTGATGGTGAATATTCCTGTGTCTATGTTAGAGGAATCGGAATCGACCACTCTCTTAAGCCTCTTGAATTGCTTTGTGATGTAGTTGTCATAGCAGGCCAGGATGCATACAGGATGCAGTATATTTTCTACAGAGCATCTGTTGAAGATTGTTAGAGTATTTGACGACACAAAAAATCTCTTTAAACTGCTAAGAAGGTAGAGGCACTGATGCACCTTCTTGTGATTACATCTATGTGCAGATCCCAGGACAAGTCACCCCAGATGTTAACGCTCAAGAATTTAAAGCTGCTGACTCTCCCCACTGTTGATTCACCAATGAAAGCTTTGAAATATTTTTGCTCATCTCTTCAAAAATAAATGTATGATGCATAACTTCCTGTGCATTGGTGTAGTTAAGCAGAGAAGGTGTGTGAGGGGAGGGTAAAACAAAGAGCACATCTTGATCATTTATTTATAATGTTGTATAATGATAGGAGATGGGACTCTGAGAATTCCCTCAGTCAATGCCATCAAAGGATTTAACTATGGTGCAGTAACAATTAAAATCACAGAACTTAAGCAACCTCCTGGACCGACCTGATTTCCCTGTTACCAAACACTTCCCATTCCCACAGTGACCTTTCTGCCCTAGGCCTCCTCCATTGTCATGGTAAGGTGAACCGCAAATTGGAGGAACAGCATTTCATATTTCGCTTGGGCAGCTTACAGCCCAGTGTCTCTGGAGAAAAGGAATGGGTGACGTTTCGGGTCGAGACCCTTCTGCAGACTGGTGTGAATGTTGATTTCTCTAACTTCAAGTAACCCTTGCATCCCCTCTCTCTCCATCCCTCCCCCACCCAAGTCGCTCCAGCTTCTCGTTCTCACCTAGCAAACAGCTAACAATGGCCTGTTTCCTTTATCATTGTTACTTTTTCCTATCTTTCATTCATTTTCTCTATATCTCTCTACATCATTGTCTACACATATCTCTCGTCCCCCTTTCCCCTGACCCTCAGTCTGAAGAAGGGTCTCAAGCCAATTTTATCTTCAGGATCAGATGCATGCCATTCAATCCATCTATGTCTTCTGGGTTGACCTGAACCCTAATTCTATTCACCATTGTCATATCACTTATCCATATTTCCCGGCAATGAAGACGCACCTGCGTCGAAGAAGCATCCCCATTTTGAGTTGCTACGTTTTTGAAAAAAGGCTGGCGGGACAGGATCAAGGATTTGATTTAATAGAAAGGAAGATGTGAAACTCCTTCAAGGAGGCAATCTGGACCGGGGAGCCTCCATCTTTGCCTGTCCCACAATGCGCTGTGCGGTTCATGTCTGAGAGACGGGGACTTCCTGCTTCAGGGAGATCACATAACAGGGAGAGAGGGAGAGAGAGAGCCCGGGACGGAGTAGCCGGCCTTCCACCCAGTAGCCAACCACCACCTCCACCGGTTGTGCCTGTGCCAAAGGACACTGTGGCTGGCGGGCGGGCCGGCAGAAGGCACTGAGGTGGCGGCCGGTTCCGCTGTCTGGTCTCGGCGGCCGCTTGCAGCTACCCGAGCTACTGAGTGAGCCTGCTTGCCACGGGCCTGGCTGTAGCGCCCAGGTCGGCTCGCTTGCCCCAGATCTGGCTGTTGCGCCCAGATCCCGCTCGCCTGCTCTGGGACTGGCTGCAGTTCCCAGATCCACTCGCCTGCCCTGGGACTGGCTGCAGTTCCCAGATCCACACGCCTGCCCTGGGACTGGCTGTAGCGCCCAGGTCTGCTTGCTTGCCCAAGGTCTGGCTGTAGCACCCAAGTCGCCTGCGTGCCCCGGGACTGGCTACGGTTCCCAGGTCGCGAAAATTAATTGAAAAAAAATACGCCTGCGGGCTGGATGAGTTTGGGTTACGGGCTGGATCTGGGCAGTAGGTTGCCGACCCCTGCGTTAGGCCTCATTGTGTCCCCCGTGTTTTTAAAGTGATTTATCCCAAGTCTATCTTTCTTGGCTAACAATCTAACCTTCGGTCTCCAAGAGGGTAAAAAATAGTGTCTTCATTGCCGGGAAATACAGTATAACATAAAATGGTTATTCTCAGGCTTGAGGGCTTCAGTTGGCATAATGACTGCAACCATTTGTAGAGGGAATCTCAGTTGTCTATTCTACTTTGTGTAGGAAGGAACTGCAGATGCTGGTTTAAACTAAAGATAGACACAAAAGACTAGTGTAACTCCTCGATGGCAGCACGGTGGCACAGTGGAAGAGTTGTTACCTTCCAGCGCTTGCTACGTCGGAGACCCCGGTTGGATCCCGACTACAGATGCTGTCTGTACAGAATTTGTACATTTTCCCTGTGACTCCGTGGGTTTTCTCCGAGATCTTCGGTTTCCTCCCACACTCCAATTAGGTTAACTGGCTTGGTATAAATGTAAATTGTCCCTAGTGTGTGTAGGATAGTGTTAATGTGCGGGGTTAATAAACTGAACTAAACTAAACAGGATAAAGATATGAAGCTGTTGGCTCTGTGAACTGTTACATGAATAACACAGCTTAAAATTAAATTTAAAACACTTCCTTATCCTGGAGTGTTAGTACAGGAGATACTGAGATAAATCCTCCCTGACCTCGTGATATAATCTTTCAAACACAGCTTAAAAAGAAGCAGGGAAAGTAAAAGGAATGGAGTACTAGAACCTGGTTATTTATTTCCATCAAGGTGCCACACCTTTAATGGTGACTATAAGTAGTTATTATAAATATAAAATTCTTCTCTGTTTTTATCTTTTTCTGTCATTCCTTCGATAAACTCTAACTACTGACAATTTGAATGCATTCCCAGTTCACCCATGACGTTCAACAAAGTCAATTGCAGGCTTTTAGAGAGCAGATTTGAATCACCATTAGTGTCAGGTTAATGTGCTTCCATTATATCAACATGCGATCTCTGTCTGTATTTTGCTGCTCATATTTGGAGCATTAATAGAACAGAATATGTGGGGATGACTGTTGCGGATGTGAAAATAATAGATTGTTGAATAGATTATGACTATGTTGGCCAGGACTAGAGGGTGTGAGCTATAGGGAGAGGTTGAGGAGGCTGGGACACTATTCCTTGGAGCGCAGGAGGATGAGGAGTGATCTTATAGAGGTGTATAAAATCATGAGAGGAATAGATCGGGTAGATGCACAGAGTCTCCTGCCCAGCCTCGGTGAACCGACGCCCAGAGGGCACAAGTTTAAGGTGAAGGAGAAAAGATTTAATAGGAATCTGAGGGGTAACTTTTTCACACAAAGGGTGGTAGGGGTTTGGAACAAGTTGCCAGAGGAGGTAGTTGAGGCTGGGACTATCCCAACATTTAAGAGACAGTTTGACAGGTACATTGATAGGACAGGTTTGATGGGATAGGGGCCAAACGCAAGATGGGCTGAAGGGCCTGTTTCCACACTGTATCACTTTATGACTTTGACTAAATTATTTGCATTAGTTTGGGTTTATATTCTTTCAAATGTGAATTCCATTAAAATGATACATCCTGATTAATGTGGTTTCATCTTCATGAAAACTTATTTCTCATAAATAAAGGTTGTGAGGACTTCCTGTCAGAATATCTCAGAGGCTCTTACATGTGAGTTTTACAAAAATATGTCTAAAATTATACATGTTCTATGTGAAGCGGAGGGCGAAACAAAGCCAAAATATTCACTTAAGACAGTCACAAAAAGCTGGAGTAACTCAGCTGGTCAGGCAGCATCACCGGAGAAAAGGAATAGGTGACGTTTTGGGTCGAGACCCTTCTTCAGGCTGAGAGTCAGGAGAAAGGGAAACGAGAGATATAGACGGTGCTGTAGAGAGATATAGAACAAATGAATGAAGATATGCAAAAAAGTAACGATGATAAAGGAAACAGCTAAGGTGAAAACGAGTTACCGACAATGAGACTCAACAAGACAACTTTGAAGCTGGTATGAAATGCTCACTCGTTTTACAGAGGGAGGTGAAATTATATATTTTAAGTACTGCCAGAGGAAGCTAAATTAACTTATATATTAAGTATTACCTTTCACGTTCTTAAAATATTCAGGAGTAGGTCAAATCCATTTACAGTGCATTCAGAAATTATTCAGACCCCTTCACTTTTTCCACATTTGTAACATTACAGCCTTATTTTAAAATGGATGGCAGCTGTCTGTGAAAGACTGGGCTTCACTGATAGCGACACTACATTGCAAGGTGCTGAAGACCCATTTGACATAGCTGCCCCCACTAAGTCTGGATTTCTGAAGAAGCTTCAGGATTCGTCTGCCCATGTGACCCACATGTTGCCACTGAGCCTGGACTCCTGAAGATGTTTCTATCCAAAGGGGTTGCTTCCCACTGTATGTTTCTCTATGTACTGAAGATGTTTCTACTTTGTTTCTGTGTACTGTATAGATACCATGATTGGTTTGTAGGGCTTGCCTCCCCCTGTGTAGGGTTTATACAGATGATCGGTTTGTTGGGGTGGTGGTTTCTCTTCTGTTCAGTTTACATGAGGCTGTTCCAGGCTGTTTTACTGACCCAGACTAGGGAGGTAAAAGAACCGGAATCAAAACACCAATCAGGCCTTTATGGAAGTGGCCAGATGGAAGCCATGCCTCAGTAAAAGGCACATGACAGCCCGCTTGGAGTTTGCCAAGAGGCACCTAAAGGACTCTCAGACGATGAGAAACACGATTCTCTGGTCTGATGTTACAAGATTGAACTCTTTGGCCTGAATGCCAAGTGCCACATCTGGAGGAAACCAGGCACCGCTCATCACCTGGCCAATACCATACCTAGGCTGAAGCATGGTGATGGCAGCATCATGCTGTGGTGATATTTTTCAGCGGCAGGATCTGGGAGACAGGATCGAGGGAAAAATGAACGGAGCAAAGTGATGAAAACCTGCTCCAGAGCATTCTAGACCTCAGACTGGGGTGGAGGTTCACCTTCCAACTGGACAACAACCATCAGCACACAGCCTAGACAATGCAGGAGTAGCTTTGTGACAAGTCTGTGAATGTCCATGAGTGGCCCAGCCAGAGTCCGGACTTGAACCCGATCGAACATCTCTGGAGGGACCTGAAAATAGCTGTGAATCGATGCTCCCCATCCAACCTGACAGAGCTGGAGAGGATCTGCAGAGAAGAATGGGAGAAATTACCCAAATACAGGTGTGCCAAGCTTGTAGCATCATACCCAAGAAGACTTGAGGCTGTAATCGCTGCCAAAGTTGCCTCAACAAAGTACTGAGTAAAGGGTCTGAATACTTATGTAAATGTTATATTTCAGTTATTTCTTGTTAATTACTTTTCAAAAATTTCTAAACACCGTTTTCACTTTTCTATTATGAGGTGTTGTGTGTAGATTAATGATAAAAAAAAATGAATTCAATCAATTTTAGAATAAGGCTGTAACGTAACAAAATGTGGAAAAAGTGAAGAGGTCTGAATACTTTCTGAATGCACTGTATGTGGTATTTGACAAACTATTTCATGGACCTAACAGGAAAGAATGGAAAATGGCAAACTTCTCCAGATGCAGACGTGGTAGATTATTTTTTAAACCATAGAGGCTTTGCATTAGTCTAATATCTCACCCAAAAGACAGCAGGGTAAGTAAAATCTCTGTTTAATTATCTGTGCCCGACATAATATAGAGTGAATGCGGTATGTAATACGCCCTGTGGAGATGTGAAGACTATGTGATTTTATAGGAACAAATGTACAAAACAGAGCCACATGGACTTTTGCAATGAACTACTGGGAATGAATTTCTATCCACCCACTCTTGCCAGTCTCCCAAACACTTTCTCAGTACAGCAATGAGTTGCATTGAGACCAAGCGCAGGCTCGGCGATCATTTCGCTGGACACGTCTGCTCAGTCCGCCGAAACCTACCTGATCTCCCGGTTGCTAAACACTTTAACTCCCTTTCCCATTCCCACATTGACCTTTCTGTCCTGGGCCTCCTCCATTGTCAGAGTGAGGCCCAACGTAAATTGGTGGAACAGTACCTTATATTTTGCTTGGGCAGCTTACACCCGAGCGGTATGAATATTGACTTCTCAAACTTCCAATACCATTTGCTTTCCCTCTCTCTCCATCCCTCCTCCATCCTAGTTCTCCAACCCGTCTGACTGTCTTCCTAACTATATTTTATCTTTATATGCTTCGTTGACACCTTCCGCTAGCTAACAATGATCTATTCTATCTTTTCCTTGAGCTTCATCCCCTTTGATGTCTCATTTTCACAACCTACCCGTATCTCTGTGTCTCCCTCTCCCCTGACTCTCAGTCTGAAGAAAGGTCTCGACATGAAACATTACACATTCCTTCCAGAGATGCTGTCTGTCCCGCTGAGTAACACCAGCATTTTGTGTCTATCTTCTGAGGTGTATTGAATACAGGAATTGAAACATCATGTTCTGGCTTTACAGGACATTGGTAAGGTTGAAGTACGATACACAGTTCTCTTGGCCCTGATACACAAAGGAAGCCATTACGCTGAAAAACTGCAGAAAAGATTCAGAAGGCTTTTATTGGATCTGGAGCATTTGAGTTATAAAGAGAAATTGGATAGGCAAGGAGTTTAATCCTTGGAGTACAGGAAGTTGAGGAGTGACATATATATTTATAACATTCTGAGGTATATAGATAAAGTCTTCTTATTGAGTTCACATTACAAGATTAGAAATTGTTGAGCCAGAGCTGAACACACTTCTCGACATCTGCATACAATGGCGTCTTGTGCTTCTTGTGCGTAGTGGTGGAAAGGATGGCAGAAACAGGGCCACGAATTGAACGCTCTTTCCTTGACCCCTAAAGATAAAATGAATAGCCATAGTTTTTTTTTCCCAGTAAAGGAGAGTCTTAAAATAGAGGGCATAGGTTTAAAATGAGAGGGGAAAGATTTACACAGAGCATCTGAATGGACTGTCAGTGAATGTGGCACAATAACAATGTTCAAAAGACTCTTGGTCAGGTGGGCACAAAAAGCCCAGCAGAGACTGTACTTCATCAGGCTGCTCAGAAAAGCTGGTCTGCACTGTCGCCCTCTCACCCAGGTCTACAAAGGACTGGTAGAGAGCATCCTCACCACAGGCATCACGGTGTGGTATGGAAACACCACACAGATAGAGAGGAAGGCTCTGCAAAGAGTCATGAAGACTGCAGAGAGGATCATCAGAACTGAACTCCCCTCCATGGACACAATCTACACACAGCGCTGTCAAAAAAGAGCAGGGAGAATCATTAGAGACACACTACATCCAGCTCACTCCCTGCTCAAACACAAAAGCTGCACATACAACCTCAGGCACAGACGAGCGGACAGTATCGCCACAAAGTTACAATGCTCTATGTGTCTTCTGTGTGTCTTTTTAAATGTTTAAATTTTTAATTTTAATTTTTAACTTAACTTGACTCTCTGAATAGCCGCACAAGAGTTCCTATGTGTGTAAGCACAAATGGCAAATAAAGTTTTTGACCTTTGACCTTTGACCTTTAAATCAGCGGGTCAGGCAGCATCTCTGGAGAAATGGAATAGGTAATGTTTCGGGTTGAGATCCTTCTTCGATGAGTCAGGGGAAAGGGAAACGAGAGATATAGACGGTGATGTAGAGAGATATAGAACAAATGAATAAAAGATATGCAAAAAAGTAATGATGATAAGGGAAACAGGCCAATGTTAGGTGCTTGTTAGATGAGAACGAGCCAATGGAATGGAATACTTTATTGTCACATGTGACAAGCCACGGTGAAATTATTTGCTTGCATAGCCAATGTATGAAAATATAGAATGCCAATAAGACAATGTTGCAACGACACTCAACAAGACAACTTTGAAGCTGGTACGACTTGGATGGTGGAGGGATGGAGATAGAAGGGATGCAAGGGTTACCTGTAGTTAGAGAAATCAAGAATCATACCACTGGGTCGTAAGCTGCCCAAGCGGACAGGTACATAGATAGGAAAGCTTGGAAGGAATACGGGCCAGCCACAGGCAATTGAGACTAACTCGATTAGGCAACTTGATTGGCAAGAATAGGTTGGGTCCAACCGTCTGTTTTTGTGCTGTATAACCGGCAGGACTCCATCCTGAGCAATGGCAGAATAAGGGGTATTGATCACATCTAAAGCTTTGAGTGGGGACCAACAACTAAAACCTTCACTGGCATCCACTGCTACCCACATCCAGCATGTTATTTAGATTAGACTAGAATATTGGTATATATTGGTTATATATTGGTTTATATTGGTATATATCGAAGTCTAGGATGGCATGGTGATACAGAGTTAGAGTTGCTGCCTTACAGCACCAGAGACCCAGCTTTGATGCTGACAATGGGTGCTGTCTTTGTGGAGTCTGTACGTTCTCCCTGTAACTGGATGGATTGTCTCCGGTTGCTCCGGTTTCCTCCCACACTCCAAAGACGTACAGATTTGTAGGTTAATTGGCTTCTGTAAGCTGTACATTGTCCCTGGTGTGTGCCGGATGGTGCTAGTCACTAGGGCTAGTCACTAGTCTGTGAGGACAGTGGGCTGAAGGGCCTGCTGCCAGGCTGTATCTCTAAAGTCTAAAGTTTAAAGATAAATATATCTGTGATGGGTCAAGTTAGCTCTGTGATCATACTGTATAAACAAGACACCAATATCTAATTGACCGCTTGTATCTGCTTTTTGTTTTTACAAAAATAGTTCCTGAAACCAAAAACAGAAGTTTCGTGACATACTGAGTATTTCCAGAACTTTATGTATTTTTACATCAAATTTCCAGCACCTATGTTTTTTTAAATGTTCACTTTGTTTTTAAATTGTTATATTTGGTTATTTACCTTCTATGATTGACAAAGTACCTGGCAACTACAGGATGTGCCTATTGAGGATCATCAGTGGAGACCAAAGATCCTATAGCGAGCAAGATAGATCACTCGACGAAAAAGACGTAGTACGGTCATGGGCAGATTCATGGGTAATTTTCGGCCCCATTTCCGTAACCGGCTTCCGTCTCCGCACCAAAGATCCCAGAGCAGAGCAAAGATACTAGTGCGGAGACGGAAGCCGGTTACGGAAACATCCTCGTAAAAATAAAAGTTCTTTGGTAAAAATCTTCTCGTTTTCAGAATTATAATTTATTAACACAAACTGTTCCACTGCAAAGTTGATTACACTGCGGGTCGGGCCGGGTCGGGTTACTGAAATGGATGGAAAAAAGGCCCATGTTCCGCTCCGTTGCGTACTACACGCC
This sequence comes from Amblyraja radiata, assembly GCF_010909765.2. Lineage (NCBI taxonomy): Eukaryota > Metazoa > Chordata > Chondrichthyes > Rajiformes > Rajidae > Amblyraja > Amblyraja radiata. The sequence continues at coordinate 13,438,063 of NC_045961.1, forward strand.
AGCCCATTGCATTTAGCAGGAGTGGTCTATCTTGCTCCGCTATAGGATCTTTGGTGGAGACGGCACCGTGGCACCGCGGTAGAGTTGCTGCCTTACAGTACCTGAGACCCGGCTTCGATCCTGACCATTCGGCTTCGATCCTGATCTGTACGGAGTTTGTACAGTACATCTCCCAGTGACTTGAGTAGATTTTCTCCGGGTGCTCCGGTTTCCACCCACACTACAAAGACGTCCAGATTTGTTGGTTCATTGGCTCCTGTGAAATGTAAATTGTCCCTGGTGTGTGTAGGATGGTGCAAGTGTGCAGGGATCGCTGGTTGTCGCAGACTCGGTGGGCCGAAGTTCCTGTTTCCGCCCTGTATCTCAAAACTAATAAACTAAACATCCCCTGTGTGATAAGAAAGGCTGGAGAGAAACATTGGTGCGCATCTAACACATTTGTTTGGAAAGAAGGGACGCATATCTATAAATCCTTTTACTCCTGAATCAAAAACAATAGTCTTGCATTTATTTAATGCAGTTATTTTATCAGTCAGTGCATCCTAAAGCCCTTCATATTGGATATTGCCCAGGATAATGGACAAGAAAACTTTTTGTTCTCCCTTAACTGTCTCTAGTGGATCTTTAACATTAGCTTTAGGAGGGATGATTCACCACCATAACACAGTAGATTAATGAATTAAATTATAAGGTCAGGTTACATAAATTTGATTTATATTCTCTTGAGTTTAGGAGGCTGGTGTTTTAAATTATGAAGATTTAATAAGGTAAAGTGATATTATTTTATCTGACAGGCGAATCCGGAGTAAAGGGCATAGTCTTAATTTTGAGCATCCATGTAGATGTGAAATCTGGTAGTTTGCTCCTGTAGATAAAGGTTACTGGTAATATGTTAGTGGAATTCTCGATTAGATTGTGGCTGCTGAGTCAATCGAATCTTTCAAGAATCTCCTATGTTCAGTTGAGTGAGATCAGCCGTGATCTAATAGAATGCTGCAGCAAGCTTAAAGAACTAACTGGCCCACTCCTATCCTGAATGATAAATATTCACAAGCCGCAGGGAAGGACAAGTCAAGGTCTCGCTTGAACTGCAGCCCTGTCTCTCGATCAGGCAGAAAGATCAGATTGAGAGTCCAAATAACGGTCTCGACCCAAAACGTCACCTATTCCTTCTCCCCAGAGATGCTGCCTGTCCCGCTGAGTTACTCCAGCATTTTATGTCTACCTTCAGTTTAGAAACATAGAAAACAGGAGCAGGAGGAGGCCATTTGGCCCTTCGAGTCAGCACCGCCATTCATTGCCATCATGGCTGATCGTCCCCAATCAATAACCCGTGCCTGCCTTCTCCCCATATCCCTTGACTCCACTAGCCCCTAGTCCTATCTAACTCTCTCTTATATCCATCCAGAGATTTGGCCTCCACTGCCCTCTGTGGCAGGGAATTCCACAAATTCACAACTCTCTGGGTGAAAACGTTTTTTCTCACCTCAGTCTTAAATGGCTTCCCGTTCATTCTAAGGCTGTGGCCCCTGGTTCTGGACTCGCCTAACATTGGCAACATTTTTTCTGCATCTAGCTTGTCCAGTCCTTTTATAATTTTATATGTTTCTATAAGATCCCCCTCATCCTTCTAAACTCCAGTGAATACAAGCCTAGTCTTTTCAATCTTTCTTCATATGACAGTCCCGCGATCCCATGGATCAATCTCGTGAACCTACGCTGCACTGCCTCAATCACAAGGATGCCCTTCCTCAAATTAGGAGACCTAAACTGTACGCAATACTCCAGATGTGGTCTTACCAGAGCCCTATACAACTGCATCTTCCTACACAGGAGGATTAGATTAATTTATAAGCTTGATTCCTGCATTAGTGTTGGCACTCTTGCGTCCTGGGCACCTTTCACCATATTTCCAAACAAAAGGGAATGTTGTTGGTCTTTGTAGAAATAATCCAATTCATCCATTTCCCAGGTGTTTAGAATGCTTGGATTTTGAACCCATTGGATAACAAACTTTAGTTCCAGGGGCAAAGGCAATGATAAGATTCACTGTAGGAAGGAACTGCGGATGCTGGTTTAAACCGGTTAGACACAAAATGATGCAGTAACTCAGTGGGACAGATAGCATCTCTGGAGAGAAGGAAAGGATGACGTTAAGGGTCTCGAACCGAAATGTCACCCATGTCTTCTCTCCAGAGATGCTGCCCAACAGTATGGTTCATCAGCTTTAGTCCTGATAGTCTAGTTATCTACCAACATTATATAACCATTAGTTCATTAATGCCTCGACAGCTTCATGTGGTGGAATTACACAGGTTCGCTGCCTTCTGAAGTGACCTTGCTCCTCTTTTCAGTCTGAAGTGTCTAAAGGCCCTGTCCCACTTTCCCGAGTTACTCATGAACTCCCCGAGTTTTTCCCTTGATTCGAACTCGGGCAATGTCAGTAGCAAGTCCGTAGGAGGCCGTAGGAGTCCGTAGATGTTTCTTGGCTGCTCGTAATGCCAGCCGTAGGAACTCAGGGCATCAGGTAAGTTGAGACGTTTTTCAACATGTTGAAAAATGTCCATGAGTTAGAAAAATAGCCCCAAGTACCTACGAACGGCTATTACCGTAATTCTCCGAGTTCGAATCAAGGGGAAAACCCGGGAGAGTTTGTGAGAGTTTCGGGAAAGTGGGACAGGGCCTGTACTTTGTATCGTGACCTGGATCTCTGCTTTCAGAAACCCCAGCCGGGAGAAACAGCCTTCCTGCATGCAGACTGTCTTGACTTGTCAAATGGTTAATGTATGTTTCACTCTGATAGAATCATACAAAGAGTGATACAGCATGGAACAGGCCCCTCGGCCTAGCTTGCCCACACCGACCAAGATGCCCCATACTGCAGATGCACCTGCCCACATTTGGCCAATCTCCCTCTAAACCCTAATTATGCATCCCTCTGTTTATGCACCTATCAAAATATATTTTAAATATAGGACCTGCCTCAATTATCTCCTCTGGCAACTTGTTCCATACATCCACCACCCCCTGTGTGAAAAAGTTGCCCCTCAGGTTCCAAATAAATTTCCCTCACTCACCTTAAACCTATGGCCAATGGTTCTTGATTCCCCTCCTCTGGTTAAAGGACTCTGTGCGTCTACCTGATCTGTTTCCCTGATGATCTTATACATTTCTATAAGGTCACCCCTCATCCCCCTGCGCTCCAAGGGATAAAGTCCTAGCTTGCCCAACCTCTCCCAGCATCTCAGGCCCTCAGATTCTTGCAACATCCTTGTAAATCTTCTCTGTACTCTTTACAGCTTGACAACATTTTTCTCATAGCAGGATGAGCAAAGCTGAACTCAATACATCAACAAACCAGTGCTTTGTACATCTATAACATAACATCCACAACTGCAGTACCCAATACACTGACTGATGAAGGTCTATGTGCTGAAAGCCTTCTTGACCACTCTATCTACCTGTGACACCACTTTCAAGGAACAATATACCCGCACTCCCAGATCCCGCTGCTGTTCAACACTCTCCAGATCCCTGCAATTCACGATGAAGATCTTGCCCTGATGTGACTTCCCAAAATGCAACATCACACATTTATCTGCGTTAAACTCCAATCACTGTCCCTCAGCCCATTTACCCAACTGATCAAGATCCTGCTGTAATGTTTGATAACAATCTTTGCTATCTACCATACGCCCAACTTTAGTATCATCTGCAAAATTACACATTCTCATCCAAATCATTGATATAAACCGCAAACAGTAAATAGGCTCAACACTGAACCCTGAGGCACACCACTAGTCACAGACTTCCAGGTTGAAAATCAACCTTCCACCATCACCCTCTGCTTCTATCCATTCAGCCATCTCTGCCTGGAACCCATGAGATCTACTCTTCCAAAGCAGCCTACTATGCAGAACCTCACCAAATGCCATGCTGAAATCCAGTTTGATAAGTCTATGGCTCTGCCTCATCAACCTGTGTAGGAAGGTACTGCAGATGCTGGTTTATATCAAAGATAGACATAAAATGCTGGAGTAACTCAGCAGGACAAGCAGCATCTCTGGAGAGAAGGAATGGGGAACGTTTCGGGTCGGGTCGGGTCTGAAGATTGGTTACTTCTTCAAAGAACTCAATCAGAATGATCTCCCATGCACAACCCCATGCTGACTATCCCTAGTCAATCCCTGTCTATCCAAATGCATATACATATGTCTTATCCATCATAATGCTGCCCAGTAACTTGCCTACCACAGATGTAAGGCTAACTGGTCTATAGTTCCCAGACTTTTCCTTGCAGGCTTTTTTTAATAAAGCCATAAAATTAGCCATTCTCCAGTCTTCTGATGCCTCACCCATATCTAATGATGATCCATTTATATCAGCCTGGGCACCTACAATTTCTTCTCTAGCTTCCCACATGGATATATCTGATCAGGCCTGGGAGATTTATCCATCTTCATATACATTAAGACACTTCCCTTAGTCCCTCCTCGGCTGTAATACAACCTGTGCTTAAGTTACTTCCATTAACTGTCCCAACTTCCCCAGTCTTCATGTCTTCCTCCACAGTAAAAACAGAGGAGAAATGCTGATTAAGGACTGCACATCTCCTGCGGCTCCTCACAGAAATGACCACTTTGGTTTACGAGGGACCATATTCTCTCTCTGGTCACCCTCTTGTTGTCACACCTTACCCTTCCATATCTCTAATCTCCCTCTCCCCTGACTCTCAGTCTGAAGAAGGGTCTCGACCCGAAATGTCACCCATTCCTTCTCTCCAGAGATGCTGCCTGTCCCGCTGAGTTTTTGTGTGTTTTTTTTTGTTTATTTTATTAGAAGTTAATACAGTACAAAACAGTACAGTGGAACCTAATTTTAGGTGCCAACTATGTCATACCGTAATCCATTCTATGTACAACCTCTAGTTTTATGTTATGAGAAGGAAGTAAGCAAGACAAGAAAAAGAAAACAATAGAAAGGGGAAAAAGTGGAAAAATAGATGGTAGAGAGTAGAAAAACGTGAAGTGTGTATATAAAAAAGAAAAAAGAAAATAAAAAGAAAAAGTGGAAAGTAGAAATAGAAGAGAAGGCCCCTTAAAAGAGAATTTTTCAAATCTATATTCGGAGATGTAAATCTATCCACGTCATGAACTGAAATCCGCAATCCTTATGGTACCGCTGCATCACATGATTCCAAAAAGTCGATGAAAGGCGACCAACTCCTTAAGAATTGGTCATATTTATCTATTAGTCGAAGTCTCATTTCTTCAAGGCGTGCTATGTCCATCATATTCCTAATCCACATTTTAACAGTTGGCATGGTTGTATTTTTCCAAAATTTAAGTATCAATTTCTTTCCAATTATTAACCCATAATTTAAAAAAACATTTTGGTCTTTATTTAAATTGGTATCTTCTCCTATTATTCCAAATATAATCCATTCCATTTTGGGTTCTATTCTTGACTTGAGTAAATATATCAAATATATCGCTCCAATATTTATTCAACTTTGTACATCCTACAAATGAATGTGTTATATTAGCGTTTTGAAACAAACATTTATCGCATCTGGGAGAGACGTTTGGATAAAATTTATTCAACCTCGTTTTTGAATAATATAGTCTATGTAATAATTTGAATTGAATTAAATTATGTCTTGCATTAATAGAACAGTTATGTGTATTCATCAAATACTTTTCCCATCTATCCTTCGAGATCTTTATCATTAGCTCATGTTCCCAATCTTCTCTTAGTGCTTCTGTTGAGGGTGATTCTCTATATAATATATTATTATAAAAGTATGATATTAATTTTTGTGAATCAGCCTTAATATTCATTGCTTCTTCTAAAGGGTCTAAAAATATAGTTTGAAATCTATGTGTACATTCCTTCATAAAGTCACATACCTGTATATATTTAAAATATTGATTATCCTTCAATTTAAATTTAAATTTTAATTGTTGAAATGATAACAGTTTGCCCAATTCATACATATCCCCTACTTTCCTAATCCCCAGTCTATCCCATTGTTGATAATGTGTTGTCGATGAGAGAAGGTTTGAATGCGGGGTTGTTCAATAGTGGGGTTAGTACTGATAAATTATTTAATTTCAAGGATACTTTTATTTGTTTCCAAATTCTTATTATATTGTGAATAATTGGGTTCTTCTTGTATATTATACTATTCAATTTTATCGGTGAGAGCAGGATCGTTCCTATATCGTGCGGATAGCACTCCTCTTTCTCCATTCTTATCCACTCCAACTGCTGAGTGGAACTATCCAGCCAGTACATTATGTTCTTAATATGCACTGCCCAGTAGTAATACATAAAGTTAGGTAATGATAAACCCCCAACTTCTTTAGATTTGCACAAATGCTTTAGTTGAATTCTATGTGTTCTGTGATCCCATATAAAATTAGTGATAGTGGAATCTAGTTTTTTGAAAAAATATTTTGGAATATATATTGGGATCGCTTGAAACAAATATATTAATTGTGGTAAGAAAGTCATTTTTATAGCATTAATTCTACCTATCAATGAGAGCGGAAGCGTTTTCCAAAATTTAATCATATCATTCAGTTTATTTAATAGTGGTATAAAATTGGCACTAAATAATGATTTGTGTCTTCTCGTAATTTGAATACCCAGATACTTGAATTTTTCTGTTGCAATTTTGAAGGGGAATTTTAGTAAGTGTCTCGAATCCTGTGGTTTTAAAGACATAATTTCGCTTTTATTCCAATTTATTCTATATCCTGAAAAAGAGCCAAATTCCTCAATTAGTGTTAATAAGTTGGGTATACTCGTTTGTGTATTAGTAATATATAAAAGGATATCATCAGCATATAGTGAAATTTTATTCTTTGAGTCCTTAGTGTTATATCCGTGAATATTCGGGTGATTTCTAATCTTTTCGGCCAGCGGTCCTATCATAAGGGCAAATAGCAATGGTGATAAGGCACACCCTTGCCTATTACCCCTTGATAAGTAAAATTTTGGAGATAGCGTATTGTTAGTTAGTATTCTTGCCGTAGGTCTATCGTAAAGTAGTTTAACCCATCTAATAAAATTCTCTCCCATATTGAATTTTTGGAGTACCTTGTATAAATACTGCCATTCTACTTGATCAAAAGCCTTCTCTGCATCCAGCGTGACAACTGAAATATCTTCATTGTCCTCATTATGAGAGTACATTATATTGAAAAGCCTTCTCAAATTATTAAATGATTGTCTTTTGGGTATAAATCCCGTTTGATCCGTATTTATTAAATTGTTAATATAATTATTTAGCCTTCTAGCTAGAATCTTTGCTAAAATTTTCTGATCCGTATTTAGTAGTGAAATAGCTCTATAAGAACCCGGTTCATCTAAATCTTTATCTTTTTTTGGTATAAGTGTTATTGTTGCTTCTGCTAGGGTTTCTGGTAGTTTATTTTCAGTATAAGCCTGCGTGTATAAATTGAATAATCGTGGTACAATTGACTCCTGAAATCTTTTATAAAATTCATTACTAAAACCGTCTGGTCCTGGGGTCTTCCCATTTTTCAGTGAGTTTATTATTTGTTTTATTTCTTCATTAGTAATCCGTGCTCCTAATTGCTCTTGTTCTAAACTATCCAATTTTGGGAGCTTGCAATTATCTAAAAAATTTGTAATTTTACTTACATCTGTATTTATTTTAGATGTATATAAATTGTGATAAAATTGGGCAAATCTCTTATTAATATCCTTAGGCAGTGTTAAAAACTCACCCTTATCCGAATTAATTTTAGTAATAGTTTTTTCCTTTTCTCGTTGCTTCAGTTGCCTCGCAAGTAGTTTATGTGGCTTATCCCCAAATTCGAAGTGTGCTTGTTTTGTAATTTGGAATAATCTTATTACTCTAGCCGATAGTATTCTATTGACTTTATATTTCAATAAAGTTATCTTATTATGTTTATTTATGGTTGGGTCAGTTGCATTGTCCAGTTCTAGTAGTTTTATTTTCTGTTCTATCCGCTGAAGTTCTCTTTTATTTTCCTTATTTTGAAAACTTTGGTAAGAAATTATGACACCGCGAATATATGCCTTGAAGGTTTCCCATAATAGTGGTGCAGAAATACCCGGCGTGTCATTTATTTCGAAAAAAAGTTTTATTTGTTCTTTTATATATTCATAACCCTGCGGGTTATTTAATATATGTACATTGAATCTCCAAAAAAGTTTTATACTCGGCATTCCCTCAATTTTAAGTATAAAAGTCAATGGTGAATGATCAGAAATAATACTATTATGATATGATGGTTTATTCGTATACGGGATTAATTTTGTGTCCAATAAAAAATAGTCAATTCGCGAATAAGTTTTGTGAACTGATGAATAAAATGAGTATTCCCTACCACTTGGATTTGATATTCTCCAAATATCAGATATGTTATTATTTTTTATATAAGTATTTAAAAATTCACAGGTCTTAGTTTTAACAAGACGCTTCCCTAGCTTTATTGATTTATCTAAGTATGGATCTATAACACAGTTAAAATCTCCCCCCATTATTATATTTTGATAATTATGCTCTGCGATTAAATCTATTATTTTCCTAAAAAATTGTGGGTTATCAAAATTAGGCGCGTAAATATTTATCATAGTTAATGGTGTATTGTAAATTTCTCCCGTGACTATAACATATCTTCCCTCTTTATCAGATATAGATTTCTTTAATTTAAAAGGTATACCCTTCCGAATTATAATAGCCGTGCCTCTTGCTTTAGAGGTGAATGAGGAGTAATAGGTTTGACCTATCCAATTTGCCCTTAATCTGATCTGAGTTTGTTGTTTCAGATGTGTCTTTTGTAGGAAAGCAATATCCATATTTAATGATTTTAATTGTGCCAGAATTTTACCCCTCTTAATTGGCTCATTCGCACCTCTGATGTTCCAACTACAGAAGGTGAGACCTCCGATATTTATTCGACTATTATCTTGCATTGGCTATTATTACCAGACTGTGTGATTCATGTGATGCAGCCAAGTACCTCGGAATCCCGAATCCAGAGTTGTCCTTCATAATTTCTACAGTAGTTTTACATCTCCTGACACTATTAAACATAATTAAGGGAAAGAAAAAAACATAAAATAAAGTGTACATAAAAATTATTAAGTCATACAACACATAATTGTGAATAAACAAAAAAAGTGAATGTAATTTATCAAAAAAGCGATAAATTACAAAAAAGCCACCTAAGGTAGCTAGGTTTGTTTTTAAATTGACCTCCGTCGATGAGATTATGCACTGGGCCTTATCCCCCTATTAGAATTTGACCCAACGTTAGTCGGTTCCCTCTAATTGTTACCAAAATTATCATATCAGGTCAGTTAATTGCTGAACAGTTTAAAATAAAATAAAATAAAATAAAAGGGAAGGTAGAAGATTTGGATTAAAATAAAAGAAATTATGGGTTAATAATTACACTTTTCATTTACCTGTATGTTAATTAATTCATAATTAGTATTTAGTATTTAAAATATATGACTAACCTCCCCCATCCTTCCTGCTATATAGTTAGTCGTGTTAGTATAGTACATTATGCCTTTAACGTTAGTTGAGTTTATTGCGCGTAAGTGGTTAATCAGTTAATTAGTTATATATATAAATAATAGGTCATATAGTGTGGAACAGATGCCTCATATCATGGCCATTTCAAAAGGAGACGGTCTCATAGTTCTCCGTGCTGAGGGGTTTGGTGACGAGCTTGCGACCTTGAGCTTCCACCTGTGCTTTCAGTTCAGAAGTTTAATTCGGCCTCTGTTATTGAACAACACATTCTTGCCAGATAAGTTTGTCTGGTAACCGTCTGAAGCGTTCTAGTGTCTTAATTGAAACAGAAAAAACAAAGTTCCACAGATAAAATGTCTATGTTCCTCCTTGAATTTTGTTTAAAATCTCCTGGGCATATTTGCAAGCAGAATCCGGGTCCGTGAATGAGCGTTGCTTGGCATTAAACGTAATTAGCATTTTCGCTGGATAGATCACGCCATAACGAATTTCAGAATGTCCATATAAAATACTGCTTGCCCTTTTAAACTCGCGTCAATTTGCCAAAATTTCCCGAGGATAATCCCTGTAGAATCTTATGATATTATCAGTAAATGTAAGATTTTCTCCATAGGTTATCTTCTTTAATAGAGTTTCCAAAGTTGAAATATCCAGGAACTTTACAATAATTTGCCTTGGTTTAGCATTATCATGTTTTTGGAAGCGACCCACTCGATGAGCCAGATCTATCTTTGGTTTTTCTGGAAGTTTGAAAATATCTTTAAGTAGATTAGTAATAAAATCACGCATTTGAAGGCCGTGTTCAGCACCCTCTTTAACTCCTACTATTCTCAAATTTTGCCTCCTTGACCTGGCCTCTAAATCTTGACATTTCTCATTCAGTTTATTCGTTAGCTCCCAATTCATATCGTGTTGTTTTTTCAGCCCTTGTATTTCTTGGCTCATCTGTTCCATTTCACCATCCATCTCTTCCATCAATTTTTCCGAGTCTGTTAATTGCTTCAGCAGGGTGTCATGTTTATTGTTATAATCTTTCTGCATACTTTCCAATTCCTTCGCAGTCCTGGACTCCAAATCTTTAAACTGCTGGTTCAGGGCTACATAAAGCTCTTTTACTTTGCCGCAGCTATTATCAATTTTCTTAGAAAGATTGCCCTCCATAGTGGAGAAGTTGTTCTGAATTGTAGAATTCATTTTGGCAAATTGCTTCTGAAGATCTTTAGTAATGTCTTTAAGAATATTAGCTCTTACCGTTTCTTCCCAGCTTTTCATTTCTTTCTCCTTTGTATCACTTCTCGCAGCCATATCGCTTGTAGGTTGTTGAGGTTCCAGCTCCTCTTCCAGACTTTCAAAAGTGAGTTCCGGGGTGGTTTCAAGCTCATCCAGAGCTTTTTGGAGCTGGAAACTGATTGTAGTCTTCTTGGGTCCTCTCTGACCTCTTCTCTTTCTCATCCAGTTTTTACGATAAGATTGTTTTAAATCCCAAATCCACCGGTACCGTTTGATGGAGTCAGTACCCTCGACGTTCAGCAAACCTGATAAGATTTTTTAACCCGATCCTGGCATGGGAGTTGACTTTAAACACGATTTGTCTGGAGGAGAGCTCAGTGCGGCTGCCTTCACTGCTTCATAGCAGCCACCGGAGTTGCTGAGTTGCTCCAGCATTTTGTGTCTATCATAAACTTTTTGTTGGATGGGTCAAGATTAAAGGAAGTGCCTTTTCAGAGTGAGTGCTTAATAGTAGGTTCCTGTACTTCCTTCAGTACCTCCTCATAACTTGTTATTGAATATACATTTTTATCAGAAAAAAGTGGTTAAACTGCTCTTTCAATTTATTACAGTTATAAAATTTCTCCCAGATTTGGCCTAAATTTTCTATAGTTTTCTGACTTTACTCCATGTATTTTGAAACTAAGTGGCAAGCCTAAACTTGATATCTTTGACACAGGTAGTTGGAAGTTCCAGATTTCCCCACCCACATTACCTGTAAACAAAGCTACACAAAATTGCTGGAGGAACTCAGCGGGTGCAGCAGCATCTATGGAGCGAAGGAAATAGGCGACGTTTCGGGCCGAAACCTTTCTTCAGACTGATGGGGGGTGGGGAAAGAAAGAAGGAAAAAGGGGAGGAGGAGGAGCCCGAGGGCGGGCGGATGGGAGGGTGGGAGGAGACAGCTAGAGGGTGAAGGAAGGGGAGGGGACAGCACAGGCTAGCCAAATTGGGGGAATTCAATGTTGATGCCATAAGGGCGCAAGGACCCCAGACGGAATATGAGGTGCTGTTCCTCCAATTTCCGCTGTTGCTCACTCTGGCAATGGAGGAGACCCAGGACAGAGAGGTTGGATTGGGAATGGGAGGGGGAGTTGAAGTGCTGAGCCACCGGGAGGTCAGGTAGGTTAAGGCGGACTGAGCGGAGGTGTTCGGCGAAACGGTCGCCCAACCTACGCTTGGTCTCACCGATGTAAATTAGCTGACATCTAGAGCAGCGGATGCAGTAGATGAGGTTGGAGGAGATACAGGTGAACCTTTGTCGCACCTGGAACGACTGCTTGGGACCTTGAATGGAGTCGAGGGGGGAGGTGAAGGGACAGGTGTTGCATTTCTTGCGGTTGCAACGGAAAGTGCCCGGGGAGGGGGTGGTGCGGGAGGGAAGGGAAGAATTGACGAGGGAGTTGCGGAGGGAGCGGTCTTTGCGGAAGGCAGACATGGGGGGAGATGGGAAGATGTGGCGAGTGGTGGGGTCACGTTGGAGGTGGCGGAAATGGCGGAGGATTATGTGTTGTATTTGCCGGCTGGTGGGGTGAAAGGTGAGGACCAGAGGGACTCTGCCCTTGTTGCGTGTGCGGGGATGGGGAGAGAGAGCAGTGTTACGGGGTATGGATGAGACCCTGGTGTGAGCCTCATCTATGGTGGCGGAGGGGAATCCCCGTTCCCTGAAGAACGAGGACATTTCCGATGCCCTGGTATGAAATGTCTCATCCTGGGAACAGATGCGGCGTAGGCGGAGGAATTGGGAGTAGGGGATGGAGTCTTTACAGGGGGCAGGGTGGGAAGACGTGTAGTCCAGATAGCCATGTGAGTCAGTGGGTTTGTAATGTATGTTGGTCAGGAGTCTGTCCCCTGCGATGGAGATGGTGAGGTCAAGGAATGGTAGGGAAGTGTCGGAAATCGTCCAGGTGTATTGGAGTGCCGGATGGAAGTTGGTGGTGAAGTGGATGAAGTCAGTCAGTTGTGTGTGGGTGCAGGAGGTGGCACCAAAGCAGTCGTCAATGTAGCGGAGGTAGAGGTCGGGGATGGGGCCCTGGTACGCATCGAACAAGGATTGTTCAACGTTTTGCAACGGAAAGTGCCCGGGGAGGGGGTGGTGCGGGAGGGAAGGGAAGAATTGACGAGGGAGTTGCGGAGGGAGCGGTCTTTGCGGGACGAGGGAGTTGCAGAGGGAGTAAACAAAATGTTTCTAGCATACTACATGTGATGGGCACAAAATGTTGCAGTAACTCAGCGGGACAGGCAGCATCTCTGGAGAGAAGGAAGGAATGGGTGACGTTTCGTGTTGAGACAGGTGTCAGAGGTTATGGGGAGAAGGCTGGATAATGGGGTTAGGAGGGTGAGATAGATCAGCCACAAATGAATGGTGGAGTAGACTTGATGGGCAGAATGGCCTAATCTTACTCCTTTAATTTATGACATGATGTTATGGCCAGAAACACCACTCATTCCTTCTCTCTGGAGATGCTGCCTGACCCGTTGAGTTACTCCAGCATTTTGTGTCTGCCTTCGGTTTAAACCAGCATCTGCAGTTCCTTCCTCCACATAGTGCGTGTGATGTTGGCTGGCTGAAAGGCTTTCAAGTGTGATTACATTCACATGGCACCTCATATTCTGCCAAGATATCCTGTGAAGTTTGGATCCGGTGGCCATGCTATTTGAAGTTTGCTAGGTTAAATGCGGCCTTGAGGATCCATATTTTATCCTTCTAATCCACAACCTACACTTAGCTCAGTTCTTTAAGCTGGAACTATGTAATTTCACTTACTTCTGAAGCATTTACCATGGAACCTTCAAACACTGACATTGCAATACAGTGAGAATTGTGGAAATTTGCAGTTACACAAATTCCATACCTTCACGCAGATGATTCAAACTTCCTCAGTGAAAGCTAAAAAAAATATATATATAGGGCAAAACAATTGTTACATGCACAAATATAAGCAGGATGGATAATACAGTGTAGGAAGGAACTGCAGATGCTGGTTTAAACTGAAGATAGACATAAAATGCTGGAGTAACTCAGCGGGACAGGCAGCATCTGTGGATAGAAGGAATGGGTGACGTTGCGGGTCGAGAAATCTGAAGAAGGGATTCGACCCGAAACATCACCCATTCCTTCTATCCAGAGATGCTGCCTGTCCCAGCAAGATGAATACATTTGGAGTTTAAATAAAAGGGGAAAGGACAAGGTATTTAATCTTATATTTCCAAAATTACAGTGAAATATAGTCAGTTAAAAAAAACATTTATTTGGTGGGAGCTTACTAATTTTGAGGCGAACTGATGAGACACCTTATAATATTTTGTAGACAAATCTTGATTTATTGCTTCTGTGCAGCAGTTCTTAAACATACCTAATCTTAAAAATTCAATTTCAATTTCAATTTCAAACAAGCTGAGCTTCAACGTATTCAATGTATTACTTTGCAATTACATGGATTCAGCTTTCCTTTATTCAATACCGATGGCACCTGAGCTGCAGGAAACAAGGTTATTGTTTTATTTTAAAAATGTCAGTCCAAATTCAGCTTTCTGTCCAAGGCCTCCTCCATTGTCAGGTGAATCCAAATGCTTTTCGGAGGAACAGCATCTCATATTCCGCTTGGGCAGCTTACAACCCAGCAGTATGAGTTTTGATTTCTCTAATTTAAAGTAACCCTTGCATCCCCTCTCCCTCCATCACTCCTCCACCCTGATCTCTTAGCACACAGCTAACAATGGCCCACTTCCTTTATCATCATTACTTTTTGCATATTCATGCATTCATTTGTTCTATATCTCTCTACATCATCATCTATATCCCTCGTTTCTCTTTCTCCAGATTCACAGTCTGAAAAAGGGTCTTGACCCGAAACGTCACATCTTTCTATACTCCAGAGATGCCGTCTGACCCGATGAGTTACTCCAGCTTCTTGTGTCTATCTTGCGTTTAAACCAGCATCTGCAGTTCCTTCTGACACATTCAGTTTGCTACTGCTGGTCATCAGTAAAATGTGATGGTCATTGTGGAGGACATTGTCTCTTGTTGTCATCTCCACTAAATGATTCACAGTGATTCACAATGATTCACAATATGGAGCACTCCAAACTTTACATAACAAGTATTGAATTAATAATATTTATCCCACTTTTCAATTAAAATTCGTCAAAAGCATTTTCAAGGCCAAGCCATTGCAGTTTTTGATTTAAATCCTACCAAAATATTCTCTTATTTGAAATTAGGAATTGAAAACCTGCTGTTATTCTTATTGCCCCTTGGAAGGCCCCATTCCCACATTGACCTTTCTGTCCTGGGCCACTTCCATTGTCAGAGTGATGCCAAGCACTCATTGGAAGAAGAGCACCTCACCTCAAGAAAACACTGCCGGCAGTCTGTTAGTTTTTTCATCTTTTTGATATTTTTGGCATTGTTTAAAAGTTTGTTTTAATGTAATTCAGTTTGTTTTATGTGGGGGGAGGGAGGAAGGGATCGGGGGAAACTTTTTTTCAGGTTCTTAACTTTCCGGAGATGTGATCAATTTTCGGATCACATTCTCCGGGCTCTGCGGCGTACCATCGCTGGAGCTGGAGGCCTCCTCGGACTGTCGTGAACCCCACCGCGGGGCGCAGACTTAACATCGGCGCGGATCCCTTGCCTGGGATCGCTCCCAATGCGGCCTGCAGACTTACCATCAAGGACTCGCAGTCTCGGGAGAGGCTAGTCGGGAGCTCCAACGCCGTAGAAGGTTCGACCAGCCCCGATGCGAGGTTCGATCGCCCGGCGCGGGGGAGCTGACAACCTCACGATGCGGGAGCTGAACGCCTCGATGCGGAAGGCCTGAATGCCGCCGGCTATGGGAGTTAAGACCGTCCCTTCAACGGAGGGCTCGAGGCCCCCGACCGAGGAAGAACAAAAGGAAGGGCTTGAACTTTATTTCACCTTCCATCACAGTGAGGAATGTGTCGGAATCACTGTGGTGGATGTTCATATTATAATGTGTTTTTTGAGTCTGTTGCTTTTAATTGTATGACTGACCTGGCCAGTGAAATTCCTTGTATGTTGCAAAACATACTTGGTAAATAATATCTGATTCTGATTCTGATATTCCACTTGGGCAGCTTACACCCCAGCAGCATGAAAATTGATTTCTCTAACTTCAAATAACCCTTGCATCCTCTCTCTCTCCCAGTCCCTCTCCTCACCCAAGTCGTTGTACTAGCTTCAAAGTCGTCTTGTTGAGTCTCATTGGCTGTAACTCATTCTCACCTAGACCACAGCTGACAATGGCCTGTCCGCTTATCATCGTTACTTTTTTGCTTCTCATTCATTTATTTGTTTTATATCTCTCTACATCACCCTCTATATCTCTTGTTTCCCTTTCCCCTGACTCTCATTCTGAAGAAGGGTCTCGACCTGAAACATCACCTATTCCTTTTCTCCAGAGATCCTGTCTAACCTGTTGAGTTACTCCAGTTTTTTGTGTCTATCTTTGATGAAACTACAAATATGCTCAATAAAGCAAGATATTGATGATCATCACAGTCCAATTGGAATTGGACCAAAGAACACGCATACTTACAAGAGTTGGACGGTGGCGCAGCGGAAGAATTACTGCCTTACAGCGCCTGAGACCCGGGTTTGATCCTGACTACGGGTGTTTGTCTGTACGGAGTTGGGACGTTTTTCCCAAGACTGCGTGGGTTTTCTCGTACATCTTTGGTTTCTTCCCACACTTCAAAGATGTAGAGGTTTGAAGGTTGATTGGCCCGGTATGAATGTAAAATTGTCCCTGGTATGTCTGGGCAATGTTAATATGTGGGGATCACTGACTGTGGACTCGGTGGGCCGAAGGGCCTGTTTCTGAGCAGTATCTCTATACTAAACTGTACTTATAACTTGACATGCAACACTAACTTTATTCGTGTAATGTTGGTAATGCACAGAAAGTCATTGGCATTTCTTCTACGCTCTTCAACAGAGAACTACCAAAGAGATTTTCAAATCAATTTACTAACAAGCAATGTTTACAAATTTAGTGTTCCGATCCCTTTGTGCCGAGCTCATGAAAGTCAGATTAACCTTGAGGATTATGCTATTTTGGCAATGATTTGCAATGTTGAAAGTTTATCTCCACTGATTGTTTAGGACTTATGTTGGTCTATCCCTTTGTGTCCACATTTGGGTCATTTAATTATCTGTCTTGAAATGCACCTCTCCAGACATATCATTTTATCTTCAAGAATCTCACTTTTCTGGTGTGAAATTATCCTGATTATTTTTTATGTTAACTTTTGGCTGGAACACTGCCAAATCTAGGAAGGAACTGCAGATGCTGGTTTAAACCAAAGATAGAAACAAAATGCTTGAGCAACTCAGCGGGATAGGCAGTATCTCTGGAGAGAAGGAATGGGTAACGATTCAGGGCGAGACCCTTCTTCTGACATATATTTATATATAATAGATATTATAGTGTATGTAATATATATATATTATATGTGTATATATACGATCAGTCATGATCACAATGAATGTCGGTGCTGGCTCGAAGGGCCAAATGGCCTCCTCCTGCACCTATTTTCTATGTATTTTCTATATATTTAAAAAAAATATATTTATATTTTATATAGTAATGTCTGTTCCTATAACACGCCTTTAAACACAAATTATTTGATAAACACTTACAAATAGTCATAAGGAAAAGAAAATATGAGAAATATTTTGTAGGCCAGGCAGCATCCATGGTCTGAGAAACTGATCTGAAACATTAACTCAGATGCTGGGGGCGCTGACCTGTGCGCGGCTGCCCAGCCTGCAGCTGTCTGTCTTTTCATCTTTTTTTTATTTTTAGTTAGTTAAAATGTTTTTGTTTCTGGAGTTCTAGACTTTTTTATATGGTGGGTGGGGGGGGGGGGGGAAGGGGGAAACTACCTTTCAGGGTCCCTACCTGGTCGGAGAGGCAGATTTCCTCCGGGCTGCAGCTTCGACCCGTCCTCGCGGCCTACCAGCGGGCCTGGAGCGGCGTTTCCTGTCGGGCACAGCCCAGAACCACGGCTTCGGCAGCGGCACAGTGCTGGAGCGTTATCATGGAGCGGGCGATGCCTTGCCTGGGTCGCCGCGCTGGAGCTCCGGTGAGCTGAAGACCGCCGAGTAAAACATCGCGGAGCTGCGGGTTTGAGGAGCGGCCAGCTGCGGGCGGTGGCGCTGAACTGTACACCGGGAGCCTGGGATCTCTAGATGAGATCGCCAGTTGTGGAGCTCCAACCGGCGCGGCCTTGTTGGCTTCGGAAGCCGCGGCCTCCAGTACGGAAGCGGCCGTTCCAGGTGTCCCAAGCCGCTGAGAGGACTCTCCCGACGCCGGAGCAACATCACCCGGCGAGAACGGCCAGGAACATCGGGCCTCCGTAGAGGCAACTGTGGAGGCCTCAATGGGCCCGACTATGGGTGAACTGGGGTTGGGGACTGGACATTATGCCTTCCCTCATGGTGGGAGCCATTGTGGGGGGATGTTCTTTATGTTTAATCTCTTATTAATGTTATGTCTGTATTCTTTCTTTATGTGCTGCACTGGCAAGAAGCATTTCACTACACCTAGGTGTATGTGACTAATAAATAACCTTTGACTTTGACTTTGCCTGTGCTGCACTGTATTTCCAGCATTTTCAATTTTTGTTTCTGAGTTCCAGCATTTAAAGTTTATTTTTTGCTTAGGAAAAGCAGTCCTGATCCAAGAGATAAATACATGTTTGAGGGAAAGAGATGGGAGTAGTGAAGAGTTGAACGTGGATGAAAGACCGAGCTCCAAGATTCTTCATCGGTTAATATATTGAGAGACCTGAAGTTATTCAACAAGGACCACCGAATAACATGAGCAAAGTGCAATAAATTGAAAAGTTCAAACAGAAGATGACACTCCGTGCAATGGAACGTTAGCGGAGAAGGAAGGGAAATACTGGAAGGAACTGCAGATGCTGGTTTACACCAACGATAGACACAAAATGCTGGAGTAACTCAGCGGGACAGGCAGCATCTCTGGAGAGAAGAAATGGGTGACGTATCGGGTCCAGACCCTTCTTCAGACTGAGTATCTCAGAAAATATGAGATATTATGACTCAGTCTGATGAATCTCAATCCGAAATGTCACCCATTCCTTCACTCCGGAGATGTTGCCTGTCCCACTGAGTTACTCCAGCATTTTGTGTCTACCTTCGAAGGGAAACACATGCCTGGAAGGGGTTATACATATATTGCCATGCAAATGCAAATTATATGGCAGTTTAAACTGAATCGCCTGAATGTTTCAATTTGATATTTGTCTCTTTAGCCATCCTTCCATACAATGACACAATATTTATTTGTCAAGGCACATCCCATGTCTTATTGGAACTGGGTATCTTAATTCTTAACTAAAACTTATTTATATGATAGCTTGTGTTCAGCTCTCACAGTAGCGCCATTCTTCAATTATCATTATCTATTCTTTTGTTACCTTTCAATAGATTGTCTTTCTTGATTCTGACTGTTTTCATTTGATTTTGTCCTTATTATCACCCCCATTATCACAATTTTCATTTTTAATTTTGTCTCTTTTTGTTTTTGAGTAAATCGGACAAATTTAATTGCTAACACTTCCATGCATGAAGGCCACAACCTGGAATTGCATTTCGCTATCAACTTCTCCATGCTTGCCCCCTTAATCAAATACAGAGTGTTCTTGTTGCTCATTCACGCAAGGGTTTCTTACTTCACATGGTTTCTTTCGTACATTTATCTCTGCCATGATCTCAAATTGGCTGCATCATTTGCTAAGTTACAGGTCCATGCCGAATCTCTGTAAGCCCTGTTCTTACTCAATACTTTCTCCCACGGTGTTCCAGGTGTTATTGGTGTGTTACAGTAATATCAAACACCTGTCATTTATTGCTTGTGAAGGTCAGGTCACCCATTGTATCCATGACAGCCCACAATTTTCTACTCATTAATCTGAATGGATGTAAAGTCATGGATCAAGAGAAGAGAAGCAAAAGGTATGACCCAGGAAGACTACTGTTGCATGTTTTCCCACACCATGGAAAATGATTGCATCGCTAGTTCAGATGTAGGGTCTGTTTCAGAGGAGAATGGATAGGAAGGAACGGCAGATGTTGGTTTACACCGAGGATAGACACAAAATTCTGGAGTACCTCAGCAGAACAGGCAGCATCTCTGGAGAGAAGGAACAGAGATGCTGCCTGTTCCGTTGAGTTACTCCAGCATTTTGTGTCTGTCTACGATGAGAGTGGAGTCATGTCTCTGAATTATGTGCAGATGTTGTGGAATAATTACGTTCCTTCATCACCAAGTGGGCTATGAAAGCCTCTGTTTCCACACTGTATCTCTAAACTAAACTAATCTAAACTAAAATAATGCAAAATAGTAAAACTGGGAAGGTTATTCTCAAAGTATGGCTCTTTGCATTGAAATAGTCAAGTATAATGAAATAAAGCATTAGAAGAACTTTAACCATAAAACTGTAATGCATAACAGCAGTAACATCCATTCTTCCTCTTTTATGGTCCTTAATGAGTGCTGCTGGTCGTTTATTAATCACATTCCTGATGAAGCCCTGGGTAATTATATTAATCGCATCGGTTACATTATAGACAGAAGCACTGTATTCACATAACATTAAAAAAGATGAGGTCCCATTTGATACCAATGTTAAACCTGAAGGAGATGCATTTCAGCTTCTGCAAAGATAACATATAAGCACAGATGTATCTAGAGCATAGTGTATGCTTTACCTGAAGTCCACTCTCACTGGCTTTTATTCAACACTACTGAACTTAAATTTCACTCCTACCCCCACACCTCCAAAATAATTAACATCGGATGATTTGGATAAAAGTATCTCCAGACTGCAGCCAAATCAAACAAACTTATCCAAGGAATGTAATCAATTTGATGCTTTGTGAGGCTAGATCCCAATGGCAGTTGTTTGCAGCACCAATTCTAGTATCTTTTGCAATACGATACGATGGAACTTTATTTATCCCAACAGTCATAAAAAAACACAAAATACATGAAACATGAAATTAAAGTGACTAGTGGAAAGGCTTGGGTGATGTGCAAAGGTTGGGGTGGGGGAGGGGGGGGGGGAGAGTCAGTCTCAGTCTCAGTCCACCCCATGGCAGAAGGGGGAGGAGTTGTAAAGTTTGATAGCAACAGGGAACAAGGATCTCCTGTGGCGTTCAGTCCTGCATCTTGGTTGAACCAGTCTGTTGCTGAAGGTGCTCCTCAGGTTGACCAGTGTGTCATGGAGGGGGTGAGCTGTATTGTCAAGGATGCTCTGCAATTTTGAAGAAATATGGAGCTGCAAGCAGCAATATTTATTTGCCAAGCACTAGTTGCTTGAGTACTGTGGCTGTGGGTTGCTTCCAATATTACACGCTGATTTTGAACGATGGGTTACTTTGATCGCCATATAAGGAAGAATACAAGCATTGATGATATTCTCACGAGACCCTGATATCATTCAAAGTACAACATTCGCTTGACATCAGGACTTCCAAATCGGACCTCAATGATGTAATCAAGAGTTCAGCTGATATGGAGAATCAGTAGTTTAATGGCCCTGTCCCACGGTACGAGTTCATTCCAAGAGCTCTCCGGAGTTAAAAAAAAAATCAAACTCATGGTAAGCACGGAGAATGAACGTAGCGGGTACATCGGAGCTCGGGACGTCTCTTGGCGGCTCGTAACGCTAACGGCAGGTACTCGGGAAGACTTACTAACGGCAGGTAAGCTCGGGAAGACTGGTGAAGATTTTTCAACATGTTGAAAAATGTCCACGAGAGCCCCGAGTATCGACGAGCGGCCATTACCATAAATCTCCGAGTTTGAATCAGGGCAAACTCGGGAGAGCTCTTGGAATGAACTCATACCGTGGGACAGGGCCATTACTATGGTAAAGACAATCACATGCAGTTTAATAGAAGCATTGATTACATGCAGAATCATTACGACTGAATAGAACCAACTCATGTTTACTATTTCAGATCTTGTCACAGATTGTAAAGTGCACTGAGTAGCAATGTTACAACATTTTGAGATTTTAAAAATCAAGTCTGCCATTTATCCAATCAGATAAAGCATAAAAAAAAGTTTAATTTCAAGTTCAAGTTCAAGTGAGTGTATTGTCATGTGTCCCTGTATAGGACAATGAAATTCTTGCTTTGCTTCAGCACACAGAACATAGTAGGCATTTACTACAGAACAGATAAGTGTGTCCATATACCATAATATAAATATATACACACATGAATAAATAAACTGATAAAGCGCAAATAACAGAAAATGGGTTATTAATAATCAGAGTTTTGTCCGAGCCAGGTTTAATAGCCTGATGGCTGTGGGGAAGTAGCTATTCCTGAACCTGGTTGTTGCAGTCTTCAGGCTCCTGTACCTTCTACCTGAAGGTTGCAGGGAGATGAGTGTGTGGCCAGGATGGTGTGGGTCTTTGATGATACTGCCAGCCTTTTTGAGGCAGCGACTGCGATAAATCCCCTCGATGGAAGGAAGGTCAGAGCCGATGATGGACTGGGCAGTGTTTACTACTTTTTGTAGTCTTTTCCTCTCCACTTTTTGTAGTATTTTCCACTCCATTTGACACCTAATTCACTTTCATATCTTCAGTATTAAAAAAGTTATGGCCATTTTCATACTCGGAAATTAGCATCTTGTTCCATATTGCTTTTCCATTGACTTAACACAAAAGCTGTGATCAAGGACAGTCAAATGGCCATAACTTTATTAAAAATTAAAAGAACTGAAAGAAATGTTCAGTTATTTTAGATTGAAGCATTCTGAAACAAATACTAAACAATCTTACTTGGATGACCTGAAATTAAAGCAATTACCCAATTGTATCTATTTCTAAAATTCAATTACTAGATCTAAACATCTATCCATTTCTTAAGAAAATATTTACATTTTTAAATAGCATAAGTGTCCAGATAACATTCACACAAGAATTCACAATATAACATGATTTTAAAATCTCATTGTCATAAATTTATAGGCCAAATGGAAGGAATTTAGTGTTTAATTGCTGTAAATTAATGGCCATTTAAATCATCTTGCGAGTGGGATTTTGTGGAACGCGCTGGTTTGGAACGTTGTGGTTGCAGTGAATTTGAACTTCATGTCGGCATGAAAAATACTGCCGGTTCGGATGGGCTCCAAGTCACCTTCTCGCAACTTAAAATTTTGATTAAAGGCATCTTAAGAAGTACTTTTTTATGTAAAAATAAACAGCCTACCTTGCCTTGTCCCCTACGTGAGATCCGTCCCATTGTCGGCGTTCACGGCTTTAGAAGATGATTTTTAATTTACTCTAACAATTAAATGATCCAGCGCTAATTTTAATAAACTTAATAAAACGGCAGTCGAAGCGATTTTTCTTTAGCAACTAAACAGCCTGACAGAGATCGATTTGAATAGGCTGCAGAAAAATCGCATTTTAAACATACTTTCGTTACTGACTTACTCAAAGATGTGTTGGAATTGTCGGAAGAACCAAGAACAGACGTCGCTAAACGAGTTGGAAGAGGAACAAATGATTCAAGACAGATAATTGTGAAATTCCGTGACATCTCTTCAGTGGAATTTATATTGAAAAAGATCACTCATGGGAAGAAGATGACATACCGTGGGGATGATGTGCGAATATTTCGCGATTACTCTCCTGAGGTAGTCCAGAAAATGAGATTGTTTACACCGGCAAGACACACTTTGAGGGAAGTCCCGGGAGTAAGATATGGAATTTTGTTTCCCGGAAAAATGAAGGTAACTTATAACGGCGTTGAACGCTCATTTGCAGCTCCCGGAAAAGCTTTAAAGTATGCAGAGGATATCGTTAAGAAAACATCGGGTCAAGTTGCCGACAATGAAGAAATCTGAACTTTTTACAAAGTTCTGAACTGATTAAAATGGCCGAGCTACCCAGACAATTATAAAGCTTATCTCGTTGGAATGTGTTATTCAGAGAGCTTGGTTATATTCAACCTTGGATGCAAAGCTCAAAGTTTAACCCCTTGGCACCTGCTTGTACGGTAGTTAACCCTTTGGTACCAGCTTGTATGATGTATGGTAGTTATAGAATGGGATATTATGTAAGAATACAGGGTGGATATATATGGGAAAGTTTAGATTAGATTAAGATTGGATAAATTAGAGGGACATATATACTTATATAATCGTGTATATGTTTGTTCTATATTTGTTTTGTTTTTTTATTCCTTATGTCTCTTTTTTCTCTCGGCTGTCACTAGCACTGATTTGATAAACTCATATAAGAAAAAACACAATATGAAACGATATGTAACTTTTTATGAGGATTCGCCAAGGGGGAGGAGCTCAATGTATAACAACATCACGGAGGTCTATACATTTTTAGCCATCGTTGATGGCTATTCGTCTTTAAGGTATCTTCCCTCAGATACCTTAATAGCACCTTTTTTTTTAAAGCACAAGCAAGATTTTTATCTGTTTAATTTTTTTGAAAGTAATTGTGTATCACATTCTTTTTTTCTTTTTCTAAGGCACTTTACAAGAAGGAGATGCAATATAAATCTAATAAACCGGGATGACCACCCAAGTCCTAAAGTTCTGAGGTATTTGTTTGCACCATATGATTCAGGAATATTACCCTGATTTACAATGCAAGACGATAGACAAATAAAGAATGGAGGAATTACATTTTGTAGTTGGAATATACGGGGTGCCAACGAACCAATTAAGAGGGGTAAAATTTTTGCCCAACTAAAATCGTTGAAAAGCGACATAATGTTTTTGCAGGAGACACACATGAAACAACAAACACAAATAAGATTAAAGGCGAATTGGATAGGCCAAACATACTACTCCTCATTTACTTCTAAATCTAGGGGTACAGCTATTCTTATTAGGAAAGGCATTCCTTTTAAATTAAAGAATACCATATCAGATAAAGAGGGAAGATATATTATAGTTTCGGGTGAAATTTATGCAACCCCACTAACTTTGATAAATATTTATGCTCCGAATTTTGATAACCCCCACTTTTTTGATAAAATTATTGACATAATATCAGAGTTTAATTACCAAAATGTGATAATAGGGGGGGACTTTAACTGTGTTTTAGATTCATATCTAGATAAATCAGCAAAACAAAAGAAGAGTAATTTAAAATCTAAAACTAGCGAACTTCTAAATACATATATAAAAAATACGAATATAATAGATGTATGGAGATCTGCTAATCCAGTTGGAAGGGAATACTCGTTTTACTCTTCGGTGCATAAAACTTATTCAAGAATTGATTATTTTTTAGTGGATATGAAATTAATGCCATATACAAACAACCCAACATACCACATTAGTAGTATCTCAGATCACTCCCCATTGACATTTTCAGTAAAATTTGAGGGAATGCCGGGCAAAAATTTTTTTTGGAGGTTTAATACACATATTTTAAATGACGTGCAAGGCTATCAATATTTAAAACAACAAATGGAACTTTTTTTCGATACAAATGATATACCAGGTACTTTGCCTTCTTTATTATGGGAAACTTTTAAGGCATTTATGAGAGGAATTATAATTTCATATCAAAGTTTTCAAAATAAAAAGAATAAGACAGAACAATTGTTGTTAGAACAAGAAATCAGACAGTTAGAGATGGATAATGCCAAAGATTCCACGACAGATAAACACAATAAGATAATATTACTGAAATTTAAACTTAATCGAATTTTATCGGCAAGGGTAATAAGACTATTCCAAATGACAAAACAGGAACATTTTGAGTTTGGTGACAAACCACATAAGCTTTTAGCTCGCCAATTGAAAAAACAAGAAAAGGAAAATACTATAACCAAAATTAAATCAGAGAAAGGAGAATTACTAATACTACCTAAAGATATTAATAATAGATTTGCCCAATTTTATCAAAACTTATATACATCTAAA
Source organism: Amblyraja radiata (assembly GCF_010909765.2). Lineage (NCBI taxonomy): Eukaryota > Metazoa > Chordata > Chondrichthyes > Rajiformes > Rajidae > Amblyraja > Amblyraja radiata. Next base: position 13,463,842 of record NC_045961.1, read on the forward strand.
ATTAAAAGAGAAGATAGTAAAATAAAAAAATTTCTAGATAATTGTAATCTTCCAATACTGGACCTTTTGGAACAAGAGGAATTAGGAGCTCAAATTACAATCAAAGAAATAGGTGAAACAATAAAATCGCTGAAAAATGGTAAGACACCGGGACCAGATGGTTTTAATAATGAATTTTATAAAAAATTTCAGGAGATAACAACCCCTTATTTATTTAATTTATACTCCCATGCTTTTAAAGAAAACAAACTACCTGAAACACTAACAGAATCAACTATTACACTTATTCCAAAAAAAGATAAAGATTTAGAAGATCCGGGCTCGTACAGAGCTATATCACTTTTAAATACAGATCAGAAAATTTTAGCAAAGATTTTATCAAGAAGATTAAGCAAATATATTAGTAAATTGATAAACCCTGATCAAACGGGGTTTATACCTAAAAGATACTCATTTAATAATCTGAGACGTCTGTTTAATATAATGTACTCGCATAAAGTAGAGGAAGAAGATATATCAATTATTTCTTTGGATGCAGAGAAAGCATTTGATCAGGTAGAGTGGCAATACTTATATAAAGTACTACAAAAATTTAATATGGGAGAGAATTTTATAAGATGGGTAAAATTATTATATGATAAACCGATGGCAAGAATTTTAACTAATAACATGTTATCTCAAAAATTTCAACTATCAAGGGGTAATAGGCAGGGATGTGCACTATCACCCCTGCTATTTGCCCTTATGATAGAACCCCTGGCTGAAAGTATAAGAATTCATCCGAATATTCAGGGCTATAATACCAGAGACTCAAAGAATAAAATCTCATTATATGCAGACGATATACTTTTATATATTACAAAGTCACAAACGAGCATACCAAATTTATTAAACTTAATAGAGGAATTTGGGTCTTTTTCTGGATATAGAATAAACTGGAATAAAAGTGAAATCATGACATTAAAACCTCAAGAACCTACACACTTACTGAAGTTCCCCTTTAAAATCGCAACAGAAAAATTTAAATATTTGGGTATTCAGATTACTAGAAAATATAAAGCATTATTCAATGCTAATTTCATGCCTTTATTAAATAAACTTAATACGTTGATTAAATTTTGGAAAACACTTCCCTTATCATTATTAGGTAGAATAAATGCAATAAAAATGATCTTCCTACCACAATTACTATACCTATTTCAATCTATACCGGTATATATACCAAAATACTTTTTTAAAAATTAGACTCTAATATTACTAATTATATTTGGGACTATAGATCACATAGAATCACAAAAAAACACTTATGTAAACCAAAAGAGGTCGGGGGACTTTCACTTCCGAATTTTATGTATTATTACTGGGCAGTGCATATTAAGAATATGATTTATTGGTTGGATAGTGCTACCCAACAGACAGAATGGATAAAAATGGAGAAGGAGGATTGCCATCCTAGTAATATAGGAACGATCCTCTTCTCCCCAAAAAAACTGAATAACACAATATATAAGAAGAACCCAATTATATATGGTACAATAAGAATTTGGAAACAAATAAAATTATCTTTAAAATTAAGAAATCTATCACTGTTAATGCCAATAGCGAATAACCCTTTATTTAAACCATCTCTTATTGATAAGACATATAACCAATGGGAAAGTCTCGGAATTAGAAGGATCGGGGATATGTATGAAATGGGAAACTTACTATCATTCCAACAATTACAATTAAAATTTAAATTGAAAAACAACCAATATTTTAAATATCTTCAGATTTGCGATTTTGTGAAAAAATATATACAAGGATATCAAAAAGTAACTCCTGACTTATTGGAAGAGGCAATGAATATTGAAGCTGACTCACAAAAATTAATATCATATTTATATAATAGTATTCTAAATATAGACCTACCATCGACAGAGGTACTTAGAGAAGAGTGGGAACGGGAACTAATGATAAAAATTACGAAGGTTAAATGGGAAAAATACCTGATATATATTCACAAATGTTCAATTAATGTAAGACATAATTTAATTCAATTTAAAATTGTACATAGATTATATTACTCAAAAACAAGATTGAACAAATTTTATCCAAATATATCCGCCACTTGTGATAAATGTCTAGCCCAAAAGGCAACTATAACACACTCCTTAGTCTCCTGCATAAAACTTTATAGATTTTGGAATGATATTTTTGAAATATTTACAAAATTATTCAAGACAAGAATGGAACCTAATACTGAAATGATTATATTTGGCGTAATGGAAGATGGGAATAAATTGAACACATCTCAAAATCTATTCCTTAACTATGGTTTAATAATAGCAAAAAAATTAATTCTTAAATTTTGGAAGGGTACATCAATACCAACGCTTAAAATGTGGATTGCAAGTATGTTGGACACCGCTCATCTTGAGGAAATGCGATTCCTCCTAATGGATAAATCAGACCAATTCATAACGAGTTGGTCTCCATTCGTCGTTTTTTTGGAATCATATGGTGCAACACAATTGTAAAAAATAACTGTTTCAGGACTGGACGAGGGTTGGTCAAGACTATAAATAATGATCTCCTCTTTTTTTTTCTTTTTTTTTTTTTTCTTTTCTTCTCTCTATTCTCTCTCTCAACTTTTTTCATTTACTCGTTTTCTTTTTTCACACACTATATATTTCACATCTTTCTATCCTTTACTATCTAACTTCTTTTTCTTATTCTAATCTTTTTTCAGTGTAACAAAAAAAAAAAAGAAGTTGTACATAAAATGTATTATGAAAATATATATTAGGCACTTTGGTGCCATATGACTGTACTTACTTCTAATAAAATAAAATATTAAAAAAAAAAACCCGCCCCCCTCTCAAAGGCGCCAAAGTCGCGCACACGGGCAGCGGCAGAACTGCAGCGCCGCTGAAGGTATGTTTTGTAACATACCTACACTGAGATGTGTTCCAATACCAAGCAATGGCCATTTACTTAATCACATCCCTATTCTTATTAGTCAGAGAGGTCATAAGGTAATAAGTGATAGGAGAAGAATTAGGCCATTCGGCCCATCAAGTCTACTCCACCATTCAATCATGGCTGATCTATCTCTCCCTCCTAACCCCATTCTCCCTCCTTCTCCCCATAACCCCTGGCACCCGTACTAATCAAGAATCCATCCATCTCTCCCTTAAAAATATCCATTGGCTGCGTTCTGTGGCAAATAACTCCACAGATTCACCACCCTCTGACTAAAAAAAATCCCCCTCATCTCCTTCCTAAAGGAACGTACTTTAATTCTGAGGCTATGACCTCTAATCCTAGACTCTCCCACTAGTGGAAACATACTCTCCACCTCCACCCTATCCAAGCCTTTCACGATTTGGTACATTTCAATGAGGTCCCCCTCATTTTTCTGAACTCCAGCGAGTACAGGCCCAGTGCAGGCAAACCAGGTTTTGGATATCCAGAGTTTACAGAGTGACTAAGAGGTTTTGAAGAAGGGCCATCAGCAAGAAGCAATGTGTGAGGTGACTCAATTTCAACAGGGAAATCTCATCAAACATAGCATATGCTGCAACTACAACTGCTACCACACACCAGAGCTAAAAGTGTGTTGTCCGTTACTGATAAGGTCACAGTGGCACAGTTTCCTAAAATGTTTTTGGCTCTTTACAGGCTTGAACAAATGGCACCTGCAAAGTGCCAATGACTTTTTCACACAGTCATTGCATTAGGGAGAACATCGATGCTCTCGTATCAAGGACAGGAGTTTGCAAATCTAACTTCAAGTAACCTTTGCTTTCCCTCTCTCTCCATCCCCCCCCCCTTCCCAGTTCTCCGATCAGTCTGTCTGTCACCAATTATATTATATCTCTGTTTGCTTTGTTGTTACTTTCTCCAACCTAACAATGATCTATTCTACAATTCCCTTGATTTCCACCCACTTTGATCTCTCTTTCTCACACCTTATACTTCCTTATCTCTGTATCTCCCTCTCCCCGACCCTCAGTCTGATGAAGGGTCTCGACCCGAAACATTACCCATCCCTTCTATCCAGAGATGCTGCCTGTCCTGCTGAGCTATTCCAGCATTTTGTGTCTATCTTTGGAAATCTCCCTCTCTTTGCAGAAGGCAGAAGGCAATAGACAATAGGTGCAGGAGTAGGCCATTTGGCCCTTTGAGCCAGCACCGCCATTCACTGTAATCATGGCTGATCAGCCACAAGATTCAATGCAGAAGGCACAATGAAGTTATTGCCCTGCTAGGATTGTGGGTCTCCTAATGCTGCACAGTAACATTAACCACACAGGTCACATTGTGGGAACTACTTGGGATTTCTTGATCCAAAAGCCCCTCAACTTCATTCATTTCATATTAGTGTAGGACCCACTTCAGTGTAAAATTATGATCACTGCCCAGGATCCAGGAAATGCTCATAATGTCCACATCTCATGTCTACCCATTGTGTTCTACAATTTCTGGCGAAGATAGACACAAAATGGTGGAGTAGCTCAGCGGGACAGGCAGCATCCCTGGATAGAAGGAATGGGTAACATTTTGGGTCGAGACCCTTCTTCAGACTGAGAGGCTGGGGAGAGGGAGTGTAGAGATATGGAAGGATAAGGTGTGAAAACGAGACCTCGCAGTCTGAAGAAGGGTTAACGTTTTGCATGGTCCGACACAGTTTTCTCACGGTGAGTGGAGGTAGTTGTTGCCTTTGAAAGAAGATCCTCAGCAGTTCCAGGTATAGAACCCTGAGCTTGGTAGTGTCTTGCTATAATGACTGAGTGGAATCAGTAAAGATAGAGTCATAGAGTCATATAACGTGAAAATAGACGCTTTGGCCCAACTTGGCCACATCGGTCAACATGTCCCATCTACACTGGTCCCACCTACCTGCATTTGGCCCATAGCTCTCTAAACCTGTCCTATCCATGTATTTGTTTAAATATTTCTTAAACATTGCAAGTGTACCTGCCTCTAGCTCCATGGCAGCTCGTTCCATACACCCACTACCCTTTGTGTGAAAAAGTTACCCCTCAGATTCCTATTAAATTTATCCCGCCTCACCTCAACCCTGTGTCTTCTGGTTCTCGATTCCCCTACTCTGGGCTAGAGACTCTGTGCCTGAATCCAAACTATTCCTCTCATGATTGTATACACCTCCATAAGATCCACTCATCCTCCTGCGCTCCAAGGAATAGAGTCCCAGCCTACTCAACCTCTCGCTATAGCTCACACCCTATAGTCTTGCAGCATCTATCGGGTGGCGCCATAGTAGTGGCAGCCCCGCCAGCAGCAGGTAGTCCTTTCACCCTTTTTGTTACTTTTAGTGTATAAAATTATGTTCTAAAGGTTTCTTATTCTTTTTTATATGGGGGGTGGGGGGGGAATAGGGGGAAACTGTTTCCCAGTCACTTACCTGGACGAAGATGCGTCTTTTCTCTGAGTCGCATTTTCGCCCCCCCCCCCCCGAGGCCCACCAACTGGATTGGCGCGGCCTTTCCTACCGCAGACAGCCCAGAGCTACTGCAGCGGTGCAACACTGAAGTATCATTGCGGAGCAGGGGCGATGCCTTTCCGGGGAGCTGTGGTGGAGCTCCGGAGTGGAGCTCAGGTCAGCTGAGCTTCTAGCCACGGACACAACGCTGACTTTAACATCGCGGAGGCCTGGGATCTTTTGCCGGGGATCGCCAATGTTGGAGCTCCGCCCAGCTCGGCCTGTGGACTTCGGAAGCTGTGGTCTCCGGTAGGAAGCAGCAGATTCAGAAACTCCAAGCCGCTGAGCATGTTCTTCCGTTCCGACGTCGGAGCTCCAATCATCCCAGCGAGAGGGCCTGTACATCGGGTCGTCTGTAGCAGCGACTGCAGAGGGCTCAAAGGTCCCGACCACGGGTGAACAAAGAGGAAGATGACTGAACTTTATTGTCTTCCCTCACAGTGGGAAACGTTGATTCCGCTGTGTGGGGATGTTTATGTTATTTGTGTGGCTGTATGGTACCTCAAATCTCACTGTACCAATTGGTGCATGTGACAATGAATGTAACTTGAACTTGAACATCCTCATAAATCTTTTCTGCACCCTTTCCAGCTCAACAACATCTTTCCTATAACATGGTGCCCATAACTGAACACAATGCTCTAAATGCAGCCTCACCAACATCTTATACAACTGCAACATGACCTCCCAACTCTGACTGATGAAGGCCAAAGTGCCAAAAGCCTTTTTGATCAGCCTATCTACCTGTGATGCCACTTTCAAGGTTTCAAGGTCAGTTTATTGTCACATGTACCAGTTAAGATACAGTGAAATTTGAGTTACCATACAGCCAAACTAAGTGAGAAGCAACAAGACACACAACCACATAAAAGTTAACATAAACATCCACCACATTGGATTCCACATTCCTCACTGTGATGGAAGGCAATAAAGTTCAATCTTCTTCCTCTTGTTCTCCTGCGGTCGGGGCAGTCAAACCATCCGCTGTCGGGGCGATCAAAGCTCCCGCAGCCGACGATCGAAGCCCCCGTCGGGGTGATCGAAACTCCTGCATCGGGGCAGTTGAAACTCTCTCTGCATCATGGAGCTCCCGAGTCAGCCTCTTCTTACCAGAGACCGCGGGCTTTACGATGTTAAAGTCCCCAGGCCCCGCAGTTGGAGCTTCGATCCCCGGCAAAGGGATTGTAAGATCCGCGATGTTAAAGTCCCACAGACTCCCGCAGCTTGGAGCTCTGGGTCGGTCACCAGGAAAGGCCGCCAACTCCACGATGTTAGGCCACAGCGGGGACGGAGATACGATACGGAAAAAAAATTGCATCTCCGTCGAGGTAAGAGATTGAAAAAAAGTTTCCCCGAACCCCTCCCCCACCCACCCCCCACATAAAACAAACAAACACTAAAGGAACACTAAAACCGGTGGCGCTGTTGATGGCTGCCTCCTCCTACAGTCTGGTATCTTTTTTATTTTTTGTTATGTTTAAGTATGTTCTTTTTTTTTTTAGTATTTTATGTGTGGGGAAGGGGGATGTGGTAAGGGGGAGACCGTTCTTCAGTCACTTCCTGGCGAGGATGTGACTATTAACCGAGTCGCGCCCTCGCCCCCCTCCTAGCGGCCTACCAACTGGATTGGCGCGGCCTTTCCTGCAGGGACTGGACCAGAGCTTCAGCAGCGGCGGCGCAGCGTTGTATACATCGCAGAGCGGGCGAGGCCTTACCTGGATCGCTGTTTGGATCTCCGTAGTGTTGGGCCTGCTGCTTCAACATCGCAGAGCTGTGGTTTGCGGAGCTCCCAGCGCGGGGTGCGCTGACCAACATCGCGGAGTCCTGGCACTCTTTGCCGGGGGTCGCCAGCGTGAATCTCCGCCCAGCTCAGCCTGTGGACTTCTGGAGCTGCGGAGTCCGGTGGGAGGTGGCCGATTCAGGGGTCCAGGCAGATGAGGTTGTTCTACCTTTCGACGTCGGGGTTCCATCGTTCCCGGCAAGAGGGCCAGAAGATCGGGCCACTCGTGGCGGCGACTGCGGAGGGCTCCGGAGGCCCCGACCACGGGTGAACATTGGGGAACATCAGCGAGGAGGTTGACTGGATTTTAGTTCCTTCCCTCACAGTGGGGAACTTTGGTGCCACTGTGGGAATGTTTGTGTTGTGGACTACCGTGTTCTGTGTTTTTGTGTTTTTTTATTTGTATGACAGTAAGGAAAATAGCATTTTGTTGTCTCTTAATTGAAGACAATGACAATAAATTGAATCAAATCAAATCAAATCAAATAAATAAAAACATACTTTTTAACACATACTAAAAATAACAAAAAAGAAGAAAGGACAGACAGACTGTTGGTGAGGCAGCCAATGAACTATGTACCTGTACTCCTAGATTCCTCTGCTCTACAACACTCCCCAGAGTCCTACCGATCTGGATGTTGCAATATGTTGGTCAAGTGGCAGTAGTAAAGTCACACATGCTGATATCCTGATAGAAGGCATCAAATTTGTGACGCATGGAACGACTGAAAGTTCTAAAGTGTGGAGATTCTGCAATCTGAGTAAATTCTTGGCAGATATAATACTAAAGTGTTAACGGACTTGCAAATCTTTTGGGCACTTGTGTCCCAATAAACAAAGGAAACGTCCGGAGCTATTTAACAGATTTCAGAACTTCCACAGTAGTTCTCAGTCAATGGAGGTCCGCTGAAGCTGACATGCTGCAAGATACCATGGTTCAGAGTGCGAGCGAGAGTAGATCTGGTTGCCACTCCCACACTGCCAGGCTTGTCTAGCCTCCAATGTTAGGGTCCCTCCATACTCCTTGACATTAGAAGGAGGCGTTCAGCCCAGCCTGCAATGCATCATGCATTTCATTGCACAGTGTTTTTCATCAAAAAATGCAATTGTGTCTTCAATATGGTAGTCTGAAACCTTGCCTTCTGCTGAACTGGCATCTGGGCAAACCTTACCCCACCATCTAGCACCCTTCCACTCAGTACCAAATAACTCATCTTGTCTCTAATCTCTAGAGGAGGCAAAGTGATGCATTTGTGTTGTTTAGTTTAGTTTAGAGATACAGCGCGAAAACAGACCTTTTGGCCCACCGGTCCCTCGTGGGGCCGGTCCCACTTCGATCGGCTGAGGCGTATGGAGTTGTGCAGGGCTGGTCCCGACATCGCGCGGGGCTGTGAAAATCCTGCACTGTCCGAAGATTCAGCGCGACAATGGCCTGTCGGCCCGCAGCAGCATTGAGGCCGGATGCAGCCGCATCGAGGCCGTACGCAGCGTCTTGACGTCGTACGCAGCGTCTTGACGTCGTATGCAGCGTCTTGACGTCATACGCAATGTCTTGATGGCGTACGCATAGCGCGCGGCGTTGCGCGATGACGTCACCGCCCGGCGTGCCGTTGCATGATGACGTCACCGCCCGACGCCGTGCGACGTCCAAATTCAGTCGGTCCACCTCCTGCCTAGCTGATTGGTGAGTATGATGTCGGGACCAGCCCCGCACAACTCCACACGCCTCCATGGTTCGAATTGGGACCGGCCCCGCGAGGCCCTACGCCTCAAGCGACCACGTTTGGTCGCGCTAGACGCATGCTATCGCATGCTGGTGGGACAGGCCCTTTACTGTCTCCGACTACATTTTATCTCTGTACTGCCCACTCCCCTGACATCAGTCTGAAGAAGGGTCTCGACCCGAAATGTCACCCATTCCTTCTCTCCAGAAATGCTGCCTGTCCCGCTGAGTTACTCCAGCATTCCCTGTCGATCTCCCTTCTATTTATATTGTGAGAGTACCCACCACCACCTTGTCAGGCAGTGTGTTTCAAATCACAACCATATTCTGAATCAATACCTCACCCTGCCTCGGCAAGGCCAGCAGCATAATCAAGGACGTCACACCCTGGCCACTTCCTCTTCTCCCCTTTCACATCAGGCAAAAGGCATAAAAATGTGAAAACTCACACCTCCAGATTCAGGAACAGTTTCTTCCCAGCTGTTATCAGGCAACTGAATCATCCTACTAGAACCAGAGAGCAGTTCTGAACTACTATCTACCTCTTTGGTGACCCTTGGGCTATCCTTGATTGGACTTTACTGGCTTTACCTTGCACTAAATGTTATTCCCTTATCATGTATCTATGTAAATGGCTTGATTGTAATCATGCATTGCCTTTCTGCTGACTGGTTAGCACGCAACAAAAACGTTTCACTGTACCTCGGTAAATGTGACAATAAACTAAACTGCAACTGTAATGTAAGATTCCCATACAGCAAAGGGATAATTGGATAATGACTTCTGCTAAACATTGGTGGGGGCTCTGGGGATAACTCCTCAGCTCCGTTTCCAATATTGGCACATGATCCTTCGCCTGAATGATTCTTTGGTTTGTACATCTTCTGAAAGCTGATACCTTGTTAAAGCAACACACAGTGATGAGTGACACAGACTGGATAGAGGGGTAGAAACCTTCCCACATGCCAGAAGTCTCAAACTACAGAGGACATATGTTTAAGGTGAGAAGTATGAGTTTTGGAGGAAATCTGAGTGAGAATCATTAATTCAGAGTACGGTTGTGATTTGAAACACACTGCCTGACAAGGTGGTGGTGGGTACTTTCACAATTGCCACGGCAAAATCGGCTACAGACCAAGTGATTTTAAATGGGATTAATATTAAAATTTCAATGGTTAGCATGGGCAAGGTGGGGTGAATGGCCCTTTCTGTGCAGTGCACCTCGATAACACTTCCTCATTATTGTTTTAAAGCATCATCCTCACATATGTGTATTAAGTGGACTTAAACCCACAGCCTTCTAACTCTGAGATGAACTTGTTACCAGTAAATCAAGACTGACACCTATTGTTGTAAACTTAATTCGCAGCTACATGCTTGCAAAATGAAACAACCACACACACACACACACACACACACACACACACACACACACACACACACACACACACACACACACACACACACACACACACACACACACACACACACACACACACACACACACACACACAGTTTAAATAGGGGATGCAGATGTTGACCCAGGTTGCAGGTTGTTACAGGTTGGTGGCATTGAGCAATGCCATGCAGTCTTTGTGGACACGTTGCCTCTCAAAATCTATTCCATTGAAGTGTTGAGAGGCAGAGCACAAAACATTGACACAATTAAATAATGCATCCTGTACTGTTTGCTGCAGGTGAATTCCTTGCTATCAGTCTTTTAACAACATAGATACAAGGGACTGCAGAAAAAAACTCATAGTGCTGGAGTAACTCAGGGGGTCAGGCAGCATAGACACAAAAAGCTGGAGTATCTCAGTGGGACAGGCAGCATCTCTGAGAGAAGGAATGGGTGATGTTTCGTGTCGAGGCCCTTCTTCAGACTGAGCTGATTTTGGGGAGAAGATTAAACTGGGCCTTGCGGGGTGGGGGGGGGGGGGGGGGGGCAATAAGGATGGAGGCTGGGGAAGGCAGACAGCCAGAAGTGATAAAATCAGGAAAGGTCTGTGACATTAATGCCTGCTGCTCAACTGTAGGATCATGACCCAAGGATAAGTAGGAAGAGGTGTCTGAGAGTTGTCGCCTGGCCTCAGCCCGGTAGAGATCAGCGCGCCAGACTGCCACGGCACCTCCCTTGTCGGCAGGTTTGATTATAATGTCAGGGTTGCTGCAGAGTGAGCGGAGAGCTGTATATTCAGAGAGGGTGAGGTTAGTGTAAAGCCCCTTACGCACTTTCACGACCCAATTGGCGACCTCTGCCGAGTTTGCCCTTGACTCATACTCGCAGCATGGTCGCCACGAGGTCGTAGGAGGTCTTCACAACTCTTCTTCATGCTCGTGAGTGGTCTCCGCGTACTCGTGGCCTCAAGTAGGTTGCGACGTTTTTTCCAGCCTAATAAAAAATGTCCATGAGTAAAAAAAAGGTCGGCATGGAAAAAATCGATACTGTTTACTCGTAGGTAGGAAGGTCGTAGTAGGTTGTGATGGTAGTCGTAGGTTGTTGTAGATACTCGTCGGTAGTCGTAGGTCAGTAACTGGCCCGAGAAAAAAAATGCAAACATGACATAATTTTATCATGTGATAATTTTCCACTCGTAGCTAGTCGTAGTTTGGTCTTAGGTGTGCAAGAATGAGGTTGAGGGGGGCTTGTAGGAGGTCGTAGACATAGTCGTAAGAGGTCGTAGACATAGTCGTAGGAGGTCGTAGACATAGTAGTAGGAGGTCATAGACATAGTCGTAGGAGGTCGTAGACATAGTTGTAGGAGGTCGTAGACATAGTCGTAGGAGGTCGTAGACATAGTCGTAGGAGGTCTTTTACTTTGGCGAGTTAACACGACCTTGACATTTTTTTGAAATGCTCTAGGGTCTTCTAAACTCGTGGATTAGGTTGTCTAAGTGGGACAGGCCCTTAAGTAAGGGGAGTGGAAAAGTTGAGATGGTTGATGTCACGCCAGAAGTTAGAAATAAAGGGATCTAGAAAGAGTAGAAGGCTGTTCTGGGGAGTCCAAGAGGAGGGGGACCGGTGGCGAAGGGAGAAGGGGTCATCACTGGGTGGTGAGGACTCCTTCCCATAGAAAAAGGCACGGAGGCAGAAGCAACGGAAGAAAAGCTTTACCTGGTGGTGGACCCAAACTCATTGAGGTGGGGGCGGAGGGGAACGAAGGTGACGCCTCTCTCTGGAGGACATGGATAGGTGATGTTTCAGGTGAGACCTGAGTTGGAAGAAGGGTCCTGATATGAAATGGCGTCTGTCTGTGTTCTCCACAAATGCTGCCTGACGTGCTGAATTACTTCAGCTCTTTGAATCTCTTGACAATCTCTGGTTTCACCTCTTCTCCAATTCTTCCTTCCAGTAGTTGATGTAGATCTGTATGGACAGATATTACCAATGTATGCCTGCATTTTAAAAAGATATGCTTCAATGTGAAGATCTGAAAATATTAAACTGTGGTTAAATATTCTAAGCAGGCACTCCACCGTCAGTGCATGGAGATTAAATATTCAATTTAATAAAACGAAACTGAGGTGCATGCATGTAGTAAATAGTTTGCTTGCTCAATCCAGCACGAGCTGCTTTACCCACTAGAGACCACTTCATGTGAAGGCCTTGATATTTGTTCATTCAGCTTAATGAACACATCATCTCAGAGCTCTCCAGCATACATTTTCTCAGCATACAGTCTGAAGAAGGGTCTCGACCCAGAACGTCACCTATTTCCTTTTTCCAGAGATGCTGTCTGACCCATTGAGTTACTCCAGCTTTTTGTGTCTATCCACAGTTTCTCAATATGTTTTTATGTGGCACCATCAGCAGTGGCTGCCTCATCAACAGTCTGTCTGTCCCTTCTTCTGTTTTTGTTATTTTTGTTATGTGTTAAAAGTATGTTTTAGTGTTCCTTGGTTTGTTTTATGTGGTGGGTGGGTGGATGAACTTTTTTTCAATCTCTTACCTCGATGGAGATGCGATTTATTTCCGTATTGTATCCCTGCCCCCACTGCGGCCTAACATCGTGGAGTTGGCGGCCTTTCCTGGAGACCGACCCGGCGCTCCAAGCCGCGGGTGTCTGCAAGACTTTAACATCGCGGAGCTTGCAATCACTTTGCCTGGGGACTTTAACATCATGAAGCCGGCGGTCTCTGGTAAGAAGAGGCCGACTCGGGAGCTCCAACCGCCCGATGAGAGAGAGTTTCAACCGCCCGATGTGGGAGTTTCGATCAGCACGATGTGGGGGGTTCGATCGTCGGCTGCGGAGGCTTTGATTGCCCCGACTGTGGATGGTTTGACTGCCCCGACTGCGGGAGAACAAAGAGGAAGAAGCTTGATCTTTATTGCTCTCCATCAAAGTGAGGAATGTGGAATCCACTGTGGAGGATGTTTATGTTAACTTTTACTTTATGTGGTTGTGTGTCTTGTAGCTTTTAACTTAGTATGGCTGTGTGGTAACTCAAATTTCACTGTACCTTAACTGGTACATGTGACAATAAACTGATCTTGAAACCTTGATGGGTGAACTTCAAGGCCGGATCATAAGATCATAAGATGATAAGTGAAAGGAGTAGAATTAGCCCATTCGGCCCATCAAGTCTACTCGCCATTCATTCATGGTTGATCAATCTCTCCCTCCTAACTCCATTCTCCTGCCTTCTCCCCATAACCTCTGACACTCATACTAATCAAGAATCTAACTATCTCTGCCTTAAATATATCCACTCACTTGGCCTCCACTGCTTTCTGTGGCAAAGAATTCCACAGATTCACCACCCTCTGACTAAAGAATTTTTTCATCTTCATCCCAAAAGAATGTCCTTTAATTCTGAGGCTGTGACCTCTAGTGCTAGACTCTCTCACTAGTGGAGATATTCTCTCAACATCTACTCTATCCAAGCCTTTCACTATTCTGCACATTTTAATGAGGTCCCTCCTCATTCTTCTAAACTCCAGCGAATACAGGCCCAGTGCCGACAAATGCTCATCAGCGGTTAATACAATTGGTAGATTTGTCTTATTGTGTGACTGCATAGAAGAGGATTGAGGTTCTTAAATTTTTAAATATAATTCTAATATTTCAAGCACTTGCTCCCCAGGCAGAAACAACATATTTAAGCACAAGTTATAGCACAAGTATTTTGTGCTTTAAATTTAATTTAAAATAAAAGAGGATAGTAATTATCTCCCAGTTAAAATCCTGGACAGAGTGAATGTGGGGAGAATGTTTACACTAGTGGGAGAGTCTAGGACCAGAGTTGATCGCCTCATAATTAAAGGACGTTCATTTAGGAAGATGAGGAGGAATTTCTTTAGTCAGAGGGTGGTGAATCTGTGGAATTCATTGCCACAGAAGGCTGCGGAGGTCAATAGATTATTTTATGGCTGAGATAGATATATTCTTGATTAGTACGGGTGTCAGGGGTTATGGGGAGACTGCAGGAGAATGGGGTTAGGAGGGAGATAGATCAGACATGATTGAATGGCGGAGTGGACTTGATGGGCCGTATAGCCTAAACCCGTGGATTAGGTTGTCTAAGTGGGACGCTCCTATCACGTATGAACTTATGAACTTATGAATATAATCCATCATTATGTTATGACATTCAAATAATGCTAAGGTATAGCACGAGAATGAGTTTGTAGTTTTTTCTTATCGTAACACCCAGCTGCATGCATCCGTTGCTCAACAAATGATAACAGAGAGTTTATAATCAGCCCAGGAGACTATGCTTTAACAGTACATGGTGCACCAATGGAGTTTTACAGAGCAAATCCAACAAAAAAAACATTTAAATAGTTGTGGCTTCCATACACTACTAGAACATTGCCTTCCAATATCAGTTGTCTGAACCTTCATTGAACTTCTATGACCATGTGAAGACAAGGATATTGTCGGTTACTAAGGCAGCTATAATGAGGTATCCTGCTGGTTCCAAAGAGGTAATACTCCACATGGGGAATAAAGAGAAGAAAGGCCTTTTCATAAACTTAATTACTGAAGGGTTAACCTCCAGCTAGTTGGCTGTTTAAGACTGATTGCCCAGTAACAGTTCACGGTCAGAGACCAACATAAAGGGAATCTCAAACTGTCAAGTATTTCTATCCCTCTTTTGACAGCAGGGAAAATCAGATGATTGCTGGAACTAATCCCTTTCTCTCTTGACTTTGAATGATTCCCACAGGCCATTTCTCTGTTTATTAAAACTGTGGACGCTTTAGCAGAAAATAAAAGATAACAATAATTTCATGGACATCCCACGTAATAATCAATGAAGTTGTAAAATCAAAAACGGATTGATTCTTGGTTACACCAGTTGTGGTTGTCTCTTTCTCTGGATGTTTAGTAATTCTGAAAACAATTGGCAATGAGCCTTGCGATCAAACAAAGATCTTGCCTGATGGCAAAATCTACATTGCACAATGTCAGAAATTAATTGGAGAAAATTAGCTCCAGGCTGTTCACTATATTCTTTCAAAAGAAAATTGACTTTCTTATTGGTGATTACTTTATCATTGCTATTCAAAGTTTGCAATTCTGGTTAAATGATTCAGTTTGATTTCATTTTTGTTTTGTTGGCAGCATGAAAGTAGAATTATATGTTTGAATTTAACGCGTTAATGTGCCATTGAATTGTTACATACATTGGTAATTTTAGTTTGATTTGACACAGAAATACAAGACAGCAACATGCTTGAAACTTACTCACTGCTATAATATTAAATATCAATGGAAACTCATAGGTAAGGTAAGGTAAGGTAAATTTATTTATATAGCACCATTCGTGCAAACAGCAATTCATGGTGCTTTACAGTAAAGAAAAAATAAAATAGTCAATACATTACATTATAGAGTTCAACACAAACGTCCCCCCACAGCAGAATCAATAATTTCCACTGTGGGGAAAAGCACCAGAAAGTTAAGTACTCTTCCTCTGAAACACCCGAGGTCGGGCCCATTTTTAGC
The DNA here is from genome assembly GCF_010909765.2 of Amblyraja radiata. Taxonomy (NCBI): domain Eukaryota; kingdom Metazoa; phylum Chordata; class Chondrichthyes; order Rajiformes; family Rajidae; genus Amblyraja; species Amblyraja radiata. The sequence goes on from NC_045961.1 coordinate 13,479,786, forward strand.
CTTGCAGCCAGTCCGATGATTTTCAGGGCCCTCTTGCCGTGAAGATGGAACAACCGGTGTTGGGTGAAACATTCCTCAAGCGGCTTGGAAAGTCTGGAGCGGCTGCCTCCTCCCCGGAGACCGGGGCACTCGTAGCCCTGAGGCCGCGCCGGTTAGAGCTCCAACCCCGGCAACTCGATCCCAGGCTCCGCGGCGCTCCAAATCCAGTGCCGCCCGCGGCCGGATGCCCGCAGCCACAGCTCCGCGATGTTGGGAGTCGGCGGCCAAAGCGCTCCGGAGCTTACCGCACGGCGACCCGGTATGGTATCGCCCGCTCCGTGTTGGTATCCCAGCGCTGCGCCACCGCCGTCAAAGACGTAGTCCCGGCCGGTCCCGACAGGAAACGCCGCTCCATTCTCGATGGTAGGCCGCGAGGACGGGGCGAAGAAGCAGCTTAGAGGGATGCTGCCTCTCCGACCAGGTAGGGGACTAAGAATTAAAGTTTCCCCCTTCCCCACATAAAAGACCTCCAACTAACTGACTAACATTTTTTAACAGGACTTAAAATTAAAAAAAGCTGAAGAGACGGACTGCGGGCAGGCTGCACATACACAGACGGCGCCCACTCCTGCACATCCACCATATGGTGGGTATTGCTGATGATATTCCTGATGAATTGCTGATGTATAATCACAATAGAGGAGGCTCTGTGCATCAAACTTTGTTTCATGTTTATATGATCGTCAAACCTCAAGATAGACACAAAATGCTGGAGCAACTCAGCGGGACAGGCAACATCTCTGGATAGAAGGAATGATTGACCTACAACCCTTCTTCAGACTGAGAATCAGGGGAGAGGGAGACATAGAGATAAGGAAGGGTAAGATGTGAAAATGAGAGATCAAAGGGGATTAATGTCAAAATGTAGAATAGCTCATTGTTAGCTAGGGGAAGGTGACAACAAAGCATACAGAGATAAAATGTAATCAGGGGCACAGTCAGACTGTTCGGAGAACTAGGAAGGGGGAGGGATGGAGAGAGAGGGAAAGCAAGGGTTACTTGATGTTAGAGAAGACAATATTCATACCGCTGGGGTGTAAGCTGCCCAAGCAAAATATGGGCCTTGTTGTGACAGTGGAGGAGGCCCGGGATGGAAAGGTCAGAATGGGAATGGGAGGGGGAGTTAAAGTGTTCAGCAACCAAAGTGGGGTCCATTGAAGGTCTGGGTGTGAGAAAGTTGGGGAAAACTCAAGTATTCATTATACTAATCTACACATTGGAATATATAATTGCACGATCTGGTAAACCTCCAAGGCTTGAGCCCTGAAAACTTATCCTGGACAATTTTCCGGACTGGGGTATTTTGCATCCTCTCTAACTGCTCCCACTCTTTGTCCTCCCTTAAAAACTTATCCTGGAGTAGTTTTCTTCTTTCTCATTACAATCTGTGGAAAGGCCGATCTTATTAAGCGCAAACTTGAAATAATTCATATTTCTAAAGTGAAGCATCCGTCATTGTGAGAGCATTTCCACTCCTCACCTCCACATTCCCCATTGTCCAATGAGGGTTTTAAATCTTCTCCTCTTCATGGCTCCCAATGACCAACATGTCTCAGCAGAAATGTAACTTTGCAGCAAGGCCTCATCAAACCTCCATTTACCAGCAAAGAACTAACCGTTTTAGTCTGGAATTGATTCCACAGCCATGATTCCAATCAATGATAGAATTTATCCACAATACTATGGTTAACTGAAAGGCTCTTTAATTTTATACTGTCATTTCTGTGGGAGGTTGATTGTATAATGGAAAATCGTTAATGTTCCCACAGTAAACAGACCAAATAAAATTTCGGTTGAAATTGCTGACAGTGGGAGGGTTTCTAGTATTGAATATGAATGAATTGTGAGCAACCTGCACATTCAACTCTGTATCTTCTGCAAATTTGCCTTTGGATTGGGATAGAAGAAAACAAGTCAAGAATCTAAATTCATGTGAATGTTTCCAAGATAATTATCAGCACTGATATCACTAATCATTTGTACCAGCAAGACCTGGTCAAACAGATCATATTTGCAGGGAGGAACTGCAAATGCTGGTTTAAACCAAAATGCTGGAGTAACTCAGTGGGACAGGCAGCATCTCTGGAGAGAAGGTATGGGTGACGTTTCGGGTCGAGACCCTTCTTCAGAATAGTTAGGGATAAGTGAAACGAGAGATAGACGGTGATGTAGAGAGATAAAGAACAATGAATGAAAGATATGCAAAAAAATAATGATGATAAAGGAAACAAGCCATTGTTAGGTGCTTGTTGGGTGAAAACAAGAAGCTGGTGTGACTTGGGTGGGGGAGGGATAGAGAGAGAGGGAATGCCAGGGTTACATGAAGTTAGAGAAATCAATATTCATGCCACTGAGCTGTAAGATCATATTTGAATTGAATTGAATGATACAGCATGAAAACGGACCCTTCAGCCCACCGATTCCACACCGACCATCGATCACCAACTCACAATGTTATCCCACTTTCAAATTGACTTCCAGTACATGAGAGACAATTTACAGAGGCTAATTAATGTTAAAAAGCTGCACATTTTTGGGATGTAGGAGGAAACTGCAGCACCCAGACAAAACCCACATGGTCACAGGAAGAATGTGCAAACTCCACACAGATAGCACCAAAAGTCAGGATCAAACCTTATCAGCTGCCGTGGAGATACAGAAGAATAGATTTTTGCTCAGTTCAAGCAAATGGGGTCAGTGTATATACAAATAATAATGAATTCCTCAATTTCCACATAGTATATGAGGAATTCATCATTGTTGTATTAAAATAAAGGCCCTTCGACCCATTGCATCTATGCCAGCCATCAGCTTATCTGTGATGCCTTTTAAATGTTGTTACTGCTTCTGCCTCCACCGCCATCTCTGGCAACTAATTCTGATATCAACTACTCTGAACGTGAAATATTTGACCTTTAGCCCCTCTAAATCTCTTCCCTCTCATCTAAAACCCATATCCTCTAGTTATGTGCATCTCTACCAATGAGAAACAGATTCTGGCCATCTACCCTACTTATGCCTGTTATAATTTTATATACCACGATTATGTCATCTCTTAGCTTTCTACTTTCCAGGGAATACAGAGCCAGCCAATCCAATTATTTTCCCTTATACTGTACCTCAAGCCCTCCAACGCAGGCAACATCCTTCTGAATCTTTCCTGTACACTCTGTCACTTAATCACATATTTTCTCTCGTGTGGTGGTCAGAATAAACCATCCTAACTATCCTGGTGATCCTATATCTTGTGGAAACTTTAGGCAACCTTCTGCCTGATCCATTACACTGCTAATTTTGGTGTTGCCTTCAAACTTACTAATTGCCCCACCTATATTCCCATTAAAATCATTTATATATATAAATGACAACAATGGAGGACTCTGCATTTATCCTTGCAGCACATAACTGGACATAGACATCCAATCCGAAAACATCCGTTCACTACCATCCGGTAACTCCAAGTCAACTTTATATCCAATTTGCTATCTCACCCTGGATCCCATATATTCTAACATTTTGGACAAGCTCACCATGTGTTGCCTTGTCATAGGCCCTTCTAAAGTTGTGTCAATCCTTTTAGTCAGGGACCAGGGGCCACAGTTTAAGAATAAGGGGTAATCCATTTAGAACGGAGACGAGGAAACACTTTTCCTCACAGAGATTTGTGGGTCTGTGGAATTCTCTGCCTCAGAGGGCGTGGAGGCCGGTTCTCTGTATACTTTCAAGAGAGAGCTAGATAGGGCTTTTAATGATAGCGGAGTCAGGGGATATGGGGAGAAGGCAGGAACGGGGTACTGATTGGGGATGATCAGCCATGATCACATTGAATGGCGGTGCTGGTTCGAAGGGCCGAATGGCCTACTCCTGCACCTATTGTATATTGTCTATTGTCATGTCTTCAAAAATCTCAGTTAAATTTATGACAAGTTTTCCCACGTACTCAGCTATGTTGACTATCTTTAATCAGTGCTTGTCTTCCAAAATATAAATAAATCCTCTATCTCGGAATCTCCTACTGTAAAAGCCCTGTCCCACGGTACGAGTTCATTCCAAGAGCTCTCCCGAGTTTAAAAAAAATCAAACTCGTGGTAAGCACGGAGAATGAACGTAGCGGGTACGTCGGAGCTCGGTGACGTCTCTTAGCGGCTCGTAACGCTAACGGCAGGTACTCGGGAAGACTCGCTAATGGCAGGTAAGCACGGGAAGACTGGTGAAGATTTTTCAACGTGTTGAAAAATGTCAATGAGAGCCCCGAGTACTGATGAGTGGCCATTACCGTAAATCTCCGAGTTCGAATCAGGGAAAACTCGGGAGAGCTCATGGAATGAACTTATACCGTGGGACAGGGCTTTAACTTTCCCACCACTGATGAAAGGTTCGCTGGCCTGCAGCTCCCTGCCTTATCCCTGCAACCTTTCTAAAACAACAGCAAAACACTGGCTATCCTCCAACCTTCGTTACCACAACTGCGGCTAAAGGAGTTACAAAAATTGGAGACCCAGCAATCACTTCCCTTGCTTCTCCGAGGCGTTTACCACCATAGTTGGGGACTTCAATAAAGCAAATGTTACGAAATCGCTCCCTAACTTCCACCAAAATGTCTCCTGCTGCACGAGGGGGGGGGGGGGCAGAGGAACAACTCCAGGACTGTTTGAAGTCTGTAGACTGGGCAATGTTCAGGGACTCGGCAACAGACCTGAACGAATACGCCACAGACTGGTCATCAGACCCCAGGGTTTTATTTACATTGATAGGTTTCCTGACCTCCAATGTCTTCTCCTTTGTAATATTGACATACTTCAGAATATCACTGTACCCCCCACTGAACTCACATTTGCAGTCTTGTCATGTAACTTGGAAGGTAGAAGAAAGATCATCATTAGTCAAGGCATTGAATACAAGTGCAGGGAGATTTTGCTATAATTTTATAACACATTGGTCAGATCTCAACTGGAGTACTGCAACCGGTTCTGGCCACCACCAATAAGGAACGATGTGGTGGTGCTGGAGAGAGTGCAGAGGAGATTCGCTGGATGTTACCTGGGTAGAACACTTCAGTTATGAAGAGTAACTGGTGAGGCTGGGTCTGTTTTCCTTGGAGTGGAGGCCAGCAGGGGCAATGACTGAGGTATGTAAAATTATGAGGGGAATGGTAAATGTAGACTGAAGCAAAGTTTTTTCTTTATCAGAGGTGAATAAATCTGAAGGACATAAATTTGGCTTGATTCAAAGAAGACAAACCAGAGTATATTTCCAGTAGACTGATAGTCAGAACAAATGCAAGAGTTGGAATAACAAATTCAAATGTACATGTACACAGTTGTTTATGAATGATGCACGAGAAAGAAAAAAAAATAAATAATATCTATCTTGTCATCGCGCCACTGCGGGCGGTGACGGTGGCGCAGCGGTAGAGTTGCTGCCTTACAGCGCTTCCAGCGCCGGAGACCAGGGTTCGATCCCGACTACGGGCGCTTTCTGTACGGAGTTTGTACATTCTCCCCGTGACCTGCGTGGGTTTTCTCAGAGATCTTCGGTTTCCTCCCACATTCCAATGACGTACAGGTTTGTAGGTTAATTGGTTTGGCAATAGACAATAGACAACAAACAATAGGTGCAGGAGTAGGTCATTCGGCCCTTCGAGCCAGCACCGCCATTCAATGTGATCATGGCTGATCATCCCCAATCAGTACCCCGTTCCTGCCTTCTCCCCATATCCCTTGACTCCACTATTGTTAAGAGCCCTATCTAGCTCTCTCATGAAAGCATCCAGAGAACCCGCCTCCACCGCCCTCTGAGGCAGAGAATTACACAGACTCACCACTCTCTGTGAGAAAAAGTGTTTCCTCGTCTCCGTTCTAAATGGCTTACTCCTTATTCTTAAACTGTGGCCCCTGGTTCTGGACTCCCCCATCATCGGGAACATGTTTCCTGCCTCTAGCTTGTCCAAACCCTTAACAATCTTATATGTTTCAATGAGATGCCCTCTCATCCTGCTAAACTCCAGAGTGTACAAGCCCAGTTGTTCCATTCTTTCAGCATATGACAGTCCCGCCATCCCGGGAATTAACCTTGTAAACCTACGCTGCACTCCCTCATATTGGTAAATATAAAAATTGCCCCAAGTGGGTGTAGGATAGTTGATATGCGGGGATCGCAGGTCGGCACATACCCGGTGGGCCGAAGGGCCTGTTTGCGCGCCATATCTCTAAAGTAAACTAAACTAAAATGTTAGGCAAATCCAGAGGGTACTTAAATATAAAACCAAGGCAATCAAACATAATTTATGGATCATCAGAAAATATCTAGAGTTCTGCGCACAGTTTGCTAGCAGGAGGAATGTTCAGCATACGTTCACACAATAATATAAACAAAAGTAATATCTGTGGTAGGCAAGTTATTGGAGAGGATTCTGAGGAATAGGATATATATGCAGTAGACAGGGACTGATTAGGGATAGTCTTGTATGTTTTGCACGAGGGAGATTCTGTCTTCCTAATCTGATAGATTTTTTTGAAGAAGACATTGTCAAGCTAGAAAGGGTACAGAGAATATTTGCGAGGATGTTGCCAGGACTAGAGGGCCTAAACTAAGGGGGAGAGTTTGAGCAGGCTAGGACTTTATTTCTTGGAGCGTAGAAGGATGAGGGGGTGATCTTATAGAGGGGTACAAGTTAGGGTAAATGCACAGAGTGCTTTACCTAGAGTAGGGAACTGAGACCAGAGGACACGGAAGGGGGAGAGATTTAATAAGAAGCACTGCGGGGCTTTTTTTTAACATAGAAAGTGGTCCATATGTGGAACAAGCTTCTGGAGAAGATAGGTGAGGCCGGTACTATCACAAGATTTGAGAAACATTTGGACAGGTACATGGATAGGTTAGGTTTAGAGGGATATGGGCCAAACGCAGGCAGGTGGGACTAGTGTAGATGGGACATGTTGGCTGGTGTGGGGAAGTTCGGCTGAAGGGCCTGTTCCCACTCTATGACTCTATGGCTCCATCCAAAAAGGTTGACGATGACAAACCCGCAGATGTTGTCTATAAGGACTTCATCAAGGAGTTTGAATAGGTTCCGCATGGTAGGCTGCTCTGGAAGGTTAGATCACATGGGATCCAGGGAGAATTTGCCAACTGGATAGAGAATTGGCTTAATTGAAGGAAGCAGAAGGTGATGCTAGAAGGTTGTTTTTTTGGACTGGAGGCCTATGACTAGCGATGTGCCTCAAGGATTGATACTGAACCTACTGCTCTTTGAATGAGAATGCAGAAGGCATAATCAGTTAAGTCCCTGTTCCACTTAGGAGACCTAAACAGCAACCTCTGATGACCTTGCCCGCCACCCAAGGTTTCCATGAGGTCACTGGAGGTTTTGGTCACTCTCCCTAATGGTCAAAAGTGGTTTCCGCGTGGTTGAGGCTTCATCTAGGTTGCTGCTATTTTTTCATCATGATTAAAACCGGCCTCGACTGAAAATAGGTTGCGGTTTTAAAAATCGATAATTTTTTAGTCGCAGGTCTAGTCGAAGCCGATTTTCTTCATAGTCGAGGAAGGTTTTCAACATATGCGTAGGAGGTGGTAGGAGGTTGCAGGTCACCTCGACCTTGATTTTCTTTTGGGTGGCGGACAAGGTCACTATTGCTGTTTAGGTCTCCTAAGTGGGACAGGGGTTTAAGTTTGCAGATGAGGTTAAAGTGGGTGGTATCGGAGTTGGCATTACAGGTAGATAGAGTGGTCGAAAAGGCTTTCAGTACATTGGTGTTCATTCGTCAGAGTATTTAATATAGAGATTGGGATGTTATACAGTTGTATAAGATATGGGTGGATTCGCATTCGGAGTACTGTGGTCACCCTGCTAAAGGAAGGATGTCATTAAGCTGGAGAAGAATTACAAATGTTTGCCAGGACTTGTGACCTGATGTATTGGGAGAGATTGGCCAGACTAGGACTTTATTCCAAGGAGCGCAAGAGGCTAAGGGATCATGTTATATAGATATACAAAATCATGGGGGGAACTGATAGCGTGAATGCACAGACTTTTATCCAGAGTAGATGTATCAAGAACCAGAGGACATAGATTTTAGGTATGGGTTGTCTGACCCGCTGAGTTACTCTAGTTTTTTGTGTCTATCTTTGTTTTAAACAAGCATCTGCAGTTACAGACAAAACATATGTGGCTAAATTCTTAACCCTGATCTATGGTTATGTGGTGAGAGAGACCTTGAAGGGGCCTGCTCCTGGTCTGATAATGACGCAAAGCATCTTTACATAAACTAAAACTCTGATCTTGTGCTCTTACGGTTTGCGCGGTTTTTCTATTTGCGCAAAAACTGTGCAGGATAGCGCTATGATTTTTCGTCAGCTCACTCTCCGTTCTCCTGTGCGGTGGGTGCAACAAGTGTCGTTCCGATCGATAGTATATTGTAAAAGGGAGCGAGGTTTAAAAATCGTAAAAAACCGTTCGTGCGGAGATCGAACTCCTCTCTGGCCAGTCAGCGTCGCGCGGATTGGTCTCTTCTCCTGTCACTCCCTGGGACGGTCCGCCTTTTCCTGCACCATCGCGTCTTTACTGGAGCTGAGGGACGGTGCGGATGGCCAGCAGAGGTCTCCAACCGGACACAATTTTCGGAGGTACCGGAAGCGGCCCGGCCCGGCGTGGAGTCGGAGTTGTTGCCAAACGGAAACCGGAGAGCCTGATCCCGGCGGAGGAGTGCGTCCAGCGCCAGCTGTGAGTCCCAAACGCACCGCCATAGCAATGCCCTGCAGCTCCAGCCCCTTCCCCTCTGGTCCCCCTCGCTGGCTGCTGCCCCCCTCCCCCGTGATACCCCCCTCTCCCCGTCTTTTCTCTACACTCTCCACCCACCCCCACACCGCCTCCCACCTCACCCACACGCCGACACGGCCGTATCTGTTGGTGCTTCTGGGCCGAGCCAAGGATCCGAGGCCTGGCTCTAAGGGCGCCAACGGTTGATGCTCTGGGGCACGCAAGAAGGGAGAGAAGCGGCAACCTCGAGATCCTGGGGAGGTGAGGAGGGAGTGTGGGGGAGGAGAGGGAAAGAGGGAGAGGAGGGGAGTGGGGGAGGAAGAGCAGTTATGGAGAGAAGGAGGGAGAGAGGGAGTGACTGATGGTAGGGAAAAGGAGAGGTGAGGGAAGGATTGGGGGAGGGAAGGAGGAGAGGGCATAGAAGAGGGAGGTGAGGAGGGAGGTTGGAGAGGAGGGGGACTAGAGGGAGAGGAGGGGGTGGTAGTAGAGGAAGGGGTAGTGGGGGAGGTAGGGAGTGGGGAATAGTGGGAGAGGAGGGCAGTGGGGGAAGTGAGGAGTGGGGGTGGTGGGGGATAGAGGGATAGGAGTGGGGTAGGGAAGGGAGAGAGTTTATGGAGGGAGGGGGAGAGTGACTGGATAGGGGAAAGGAGAGGGAGAGAGAGGTGAGGGAGGGATGGAGGAGGGGAGGAGGAGAGGGAAAAGAAGAGGGAGGGTGAAGAGGAGGGGGAGAGAGTGCTGGGGATGAGGGGAAATGAGCTGCGCCTGTGCATTTGGGGGCTATGGGTGAGTGGTGGAATATTGCGTTGGGGAACCAACTCCTGTGTGACAGGGACCCAACGGGTCCCACATTGTCTAGTTCAGGGGTGGGGAATCTTTTCATGTTGGAATGCCACATGAAGTTAGCTGTACTCTAATAAGGCCGCATCCAAAAGAAATCAATTAGATATACTTCAAAATATACATTATTTTGTAAAAATCTAACCACTATGAACTAACCAAGAAAATGAAAAACAATTGTTAATTCTAAAGTTAATTAACCTTTTAATTACTTTGTTGTGACTGCTTTTTGTGGGAAAGCATTTGAATATTTGGTTGCAACATGGAGGTACGCAGTTTCAACTGATCTTCTGGATGGGTATCCATCATTTGTGACCTTAAGGGCGTCTTGATTTGGGTTAGGTAGGAGAACTAATTTGTAAATAGGTAGGAGATTCTACAGATGCCCCATCGAGAGTCTGCTGACGGGCTGCATCACAGTCTGGTACGGGAACTGTTCTGTCCACAGCCGCAAATCACTACAGAGTGTGGTGAAGGCGGCACAGCACATCACTGGCAACTGTCTCCCGTCCATTCAGGACATTTTTCACAGGCAGTGCCTACAGAAGGCACACAGCATCATCAAGGACCACAGCCACCCAGCACGCAGACTATTCTCCTTGATACCATCAGGCAGACGATACAGGAGCATGGCTGCACGTACCACCAGACTTAAGAACAATTTTTACCATCATGCCATCAGGCTTCTGAACTCATAAACACATCATATATGTTGATTATTTTATTTATTGTTGTCTTTTACCTACCAATGTCACTCTTATCTTATCTTATTTTATCTTATTTTTATCCTTGGAATATCATTGCTGAGGTGACCCGTTGTCTTGTCAAACACATTTCATTGTGCCATTGACCCTGTGTTAACCTGCATATGACAAATAAAAACTGAACTGAACTGAATGTAGATTGGCAGCAATAAGTGGTTGAAAAGCAAGAAAGCATTTTTCGTGCATGTTGCGGAGGACGTTGGTATTCTATTGCATTTCTCCATATTTCAATCGGATCTTTCTTAACATCAAATAAGGACCTTAAAATGTCATCTTCTGAGAGCTCAATCAATTCGATCTGTATTTCTTTAGGAGCTTTGGACACATCAAGTAGGCGAGATTGAAATGCTAATTTGAATGCTAAAAAATGCTAATTTCGTTGAATCTTCTTTTACTCTTTGGTATTTTAAATACTTTCATTTTAATATTAAAATTAAAATGATAAGACGAACAAAAACATATTAATAAAAATAAAAGTCTGAAGAAGGGTCTCGACCCGAAACGTTGCCTATTTCCTTCACTCCATAGATGTTGCCTCACCCGCTGAGTTTCTCCAGCATTTTTGTCTACCAATAAAAATAGTAAGATTAAACGAGAACTTACCAGTTTGAAGTTTGATCTGTATTTTATGAGGAGTTACGATGAGGGATTACGTGAAGAAGCCTGCCAGGCGCATGCGTGTCATTCTTCAAAGCAGCGGTGTGGAATCACAGATAACTGTAATGACTAAACATAGTAAGATTAGAGAAGAGGTACCAGTTAAGTATATGATCTGGGTGGGAGCGGAGGGCACGTAATCCCTCATCGTAACTCCTCATAAAATACAGATCAAACTTCAAACTGGTAAGTTCTCGTTTAATCTTACTATTTTACTTCGGAGTCACGTGAGTGACTGCGTGAAGATTTTAAAGCTCTGTGATTTCATGCCGTGGAACGAGTCCATGCATCACGTCTGCCTTGACTGTTGGGAGGATTGTTTTAACATAATTTGGACATGAATTCGACATTGAAATCATAAAATTTTTAACACAAGTTTATAACCCCTTTATATGGGTTTAAATTAATTTACAGAACTTAAATTGTTTCTGCAAATGTTCCAGGTTTCATTACTGGTTTATTACAAATAATTGGAATGTTTTTTCCCTCCAGACCATCCTGCTGCCTTGAGGATTTGGTCCATTGGTACATCCAACTGTATCGCTGCCGATGTAGCTGCAGCCCTGGTGGAAAGAGATTTTTAAAATGTTAGTATCCACCCCAGCCTGTGTTTAGCAACTGTTTCAGCCATCTTGAGATGATCTGGACCGTCACTCTTGGTGTGGTTGCTAGTGGCTGATAAAAAATGTGCCTTTTCATTGCCTCTTAGGATATTCGTTTTCTCCATGTGTAACGACAGATGTTTTATTATACACAGACTGTTGTCATCTGTTGGGTATGACCTAATTGTATATAGAGGCCTGCTGATCCCTTTTTCTGTTCTGCTTACTATCTCATAAATATGAAACTTAATATTTTCCGTTGAGAAAGTCATGTTGTCCAGTCTTGTTTTGCAGTGCCGTGTGTGCCGTGTGTGCCTTTGTGCCGTGGCCAATACCATTAGCATGACCGTTTTAATGTCAGTCTGTGTAAGGACAGAACTGTACTGGAGACCAATTCCTGAGCATCTTCAGGATTATACTCACATCCCATATATGGGAGTATCTGGTACTCCTCATAGGCTTTGTACCAGTGGGTCAGTCCCAACAGTGTAATGGTCTGTCCCCTGCCATAGGTAAGTCGATAGGGCACTTCTGGCGCAGTTGATGGCATTGTAACTGAGCCCCTCATCGTAGTGGAGGCCTGCCAGATATTCCAGAACAGATGGGATGTTCATGTCTCTAATATCATGTTTGATACCACTGGGAACCATGGTTGTGTAGGCCAATCGGGTACTACCAATTCCAGATGCAGAGTCTGTTGTATTTCCTTAATGCCCGACTGATGAGGCAGGAAAGGAGGGAATGCGTAAATAAACAATTTCCCCTCCCCTCCAATGCAGCGAAAAATGTCACGCATGCGCCTGGCGGGCTTCTTCACGTAGTCACTCACGTGACTCCGAAGTAAAATAAAAGGATTTGTTCTACAAAATTTGGATTCATTCAAAATACTGCACTTAATGGACTAGAAGGCCGCACGTTGCCAACCCCTGGACTAGTTAAACATAAACCTAAGCAGGAAATTTGTTTTACACTTCACCAATGCTGCCTCCACTGCTACTACTAGTTATTGTTTTAATTCAGATTTCCTGCTTCTCCAATATTTTATATGTGCTTTATAAAAAATCCACTATAAATGGCTCGATTGTGGACATAGCACGCCTTGAAGAAATGAGACTCCGACTAATAGATAAATATGACCAATTCTTAAGGAGTTGGTCTCCTTTCATCGACTTTTTGGAATCATGTGATGCAGCGGTACCATAAAGATTGCTGATTTCAGTTCATGACGTGGATAGATCTACATCTCCGAATACAGATTTGAAAAATTCTCTTTTAAGGGGCCTTCTCTTCTATTTCTACTTTCCACTTTTTCTTTTTATTTTCTTTTTTCTTTTTTATATACACACTTCACGTTTTTCTACTCTCTACCATCTATTTTTCCACTTTTTCCCCTTTCTATTGTTTTCTTTTTCTTGTCTTGCTTACTTCCTTCTCATAACATAAAACTAGAGGTTGTACATAGAATGGATTACGGTATGACATAGTTGGCACCTAAAATTAGGTACCACTGTATTGTTTTGTACTGTATTAACTTCTAATTTAAAAAAAAAATCATGTATTGTCTTTCTGCTAACTGGATAGCATGCAACAACAGCTTTTCACTGTACCTCAGTACACGTGACGATAAACTAAACTGAACTTAAACTTACTCAAGGAGTTTCCCTTATACTGCACCATTCAAGTAATTGTCCATTCACTTAACTTGTCGCATTTACATCAAAGTCTCTTCGTATCCGCCTCACTACCTATAATCAGACCAATGTTATGTTATTGGCAAACTTAGAAATATTACATTTAATTTCAACTCCAAATGATTTACGCATGTTTTGGAAATAACAGCACAGAAACACAAATTTTACAATTAATTGTAAATAGTCACCTGATCTTTCTAAATATACCAGACTAAGTAGGACCCGTTGGGTCCCATGTTCACTCGCAATATTCCACCTCTCCACCAATTCCAATATTGGTGGCCAGTGGGGGAAGGGGGGGGGGCTTTCTAGAGCACTAGTTTGGGTGTTGTGGGCCAAAGAGACTGGTTTCCTGAGGGCTAGTATGGACATTGTGGGCTGAATGGATTATTGGGCTGCCAGCTCAGTCACTCAGGCCTGGTGGGCTGGCAGCTCAGTCACTCAGGCCTGGAAGGCTGGCAGCTCAGTCACTCAAGCCTGGTGGGCTGGCAGCTCAGTTACTCAGGCCTGGTGGGCTGGCAGCTCAGTCACTCAGAGCTGGTGGGCTGGCAGCTCAGTCACTCGAGGCTGGTGGGCTGGCAGCTCAGTCACTCAGGGCTGCTGGGTTGGCAGCTCAGTCATGCAGGCCTGGTTTCATAGCATTTCAGGCAGAGTGCAGGCCACCAAATTCAGTTTCATAACATTTCAGGCAGAGTGCAGGCCACCAAATTCAGTTTCATAGCATGTCTAGCAGAGTGCAGGCCACCAAATTCAGTTTCATAGCATTTCAAACAGAGTGCAGACCACCAAATTCAATTTCATAGCATGTCAAGCAGAGTGCAGGCCACCAAATTGCCAAACAACTCATACTATATTTTAATGGTGGCCAAGCTTTAGTAGCCATGATACCTTTTAGTTATCACCAGGTCATACTGTAAGTGATAGGCCAAATAGCCTAATTCTGCTCCTATCAAGTCTATTCCACCACTCAATCATGGCTGATCTATCTGTTCCTCCTAACCCTGTACTCCTGCCTTCTCCGCATAACCTCTGACACCTGTACTAATCAGAAATGTATCTATCTCTGCCTTAAAAATATCCATTGGCCTCCACAGCCTTCTGTGGCAAAGAATTCCACAGACTCACCACCGTCTGACTAATGAAATTGCTCCTCATCTCTTTCCTAAAGGAATGTACTTTAAGTCTGAGGCTATGACCACTAATCCTAGGCTCTTTAGTAGAAACATCCTCTCCCCTCATCCTTCTAAACTCCAGTAAGTACAGGCCCAGTGCTGTCAAACGCTCATCATATGTTAACCCACTCATTCCTGGGATCATTCTTGTAAACCTCCTCTGGACGCTCTCCAGAGCCAGCACATCCTTCCTCAGATAGTGTTCCCAAAATTGCTTGCAATATTCCAAAATGCAGTCTGACCATTGACAGTCTGACCAGCCTGACCAGTTTCTTCCCAAAGTGACCAGCCTGAGCATTACTTCCCTGTTTTTGTATTCTAGCCCTCTTGAAATAAATGCTAGCATCGTGTTTGTATTCCTTACTATCGAGTTCCTTACTAGTTCCCAAATGTGCAGCCAAATTATGCTGCTATCCTTCTAGCTGCATTCACGCTGGAGGGAAAACAACTGATTTCTTGAGACAAAGATGAAATGTCTTTTGAATATTTTCTGATATGGAAAATAGATAGGAATGGACTATTTGAAAAGTCAACAGCAATATCTGAAACAGAACAGTTGAATCTTTAGAATTCACAGAGAGACATAGTATTTTGTTTGTACTTTTTGATATATTTTGTTAACACCACATTGAGCCTGCTATACCAGCATTCTTGCTTCTGGAACCTTGGCAATGCAAGGCATAAATTATTTTAAATAATACAAATTTAAAAAAAACATCAATTGGCATCTTCAGTTGTATTGATGAGGTGGTTGTTTTTTCGTATGGAATTATGCAATATTGCTCAAATTCTCCACAAATAAATAATGATTCATAAGGATCCTTGAAATGTGAATAGGTTACAGTCTGGGCCAGCTGCAGTTGTGTGCACCATGTAAATATATGCAACGCCAGATGCCTGTGTTCTTGCTGAGAGACTCTTCCCTTAGGTACCTGGTCACATTTCATAAAGCCTTCAATTGACAGCATTATCCGGGGCCATCATCTGAACAAGCCATGCTCAAATTATGTTGGCTACTCTCCAATAATGTGAGTGGCCAAGAGCATCTAAAGCTGCCTGTAATTGCTACAGCCTGCTTGTTCATCTCAAAGGGGAGCAGGTCCTTGACTGCAGTAGAATCCCCAACTGAAATAGCCCTGGTGACCTTCAATACTCTCCCACCTTACTCTGCATTCATTTCATTATCACTCGCTAAGCAGTAATATTAAAATGGTCAAATCATTTGGGCATAAACTACAGTTGTACATTTTATTCAGTTCAGTTTCAGTTTCAGTTCGGTTTGGATTATTGTCACGTGTACCGAGGTGCAGTGAAAAGCTTTTGTTGCGTGCTATCCAGTCAGCAGAAAGATAATACACGTTTACAATCGACCCATTTACAGTGTATAGATACATGATAAGGGAATAACGTTTAGTGCAAGGTAAAGCAAGCAGAGTTCAATCAATGATAGTCCGAGAGTCATCAAAGAGGTAGATAGTAGTTCAGCACTGCTCTCTGGTTGTGGTAGGATGATTCAGTGTTCCGATAAAAGCTGCTTTACAAAATTACTATACAATTGCTATACAAATGAAACGTAAATATTTCTCATTAACCCGTGGTCCGTGATTCTATTCACCTAATCCCATTTGTTCACTTTTATTCAATATGTTTCTGTTTAATTTCAATAAGTCTGTCATTTAGTTTAGAGAAACAATCCGTTCGGCCCACCGAGTCCGTGCCCACCAGCGATTCCCGCACACTAATAATATCCTACACTCACTAGGGACATACCTACATACCAGTTCAAGAAGGAACTGCAGATGATGGAAAATTGAAGGTAGACAAAAATGCTGGAGAAACTCAGCGGGTGCGGCAGCATCTATGGAGCGAAGGAAATAGGCAACGTTTCAGGCCGAAACCCTTCTTCAGACTGAACCAGTCGGTATTGGGGGTTCAGTATTGATGTGGATAGAGAACTGGCTGGCAGGCAGGAAGCAAAGAGTAGGAGTAAAAGGATCCTTTTCACAATGGCAGGCAGTGACTAGTGGGGTACCGCAAGACCTCAGCTATTTACAATATATATTAATGATTTGGACGAGGGAATTGAATGCAACATCTCCAAGCTTGCGGATGACACGAAGCTGGGGGGCAGTGTTAGCTGTGAGGAGGATGCCAGGAGGCTGCAAGGTGACATGGATAGGCTGGGTGAGTGGGCAAATGCACGGCAGATGCAGTATAATGTGGATAAATGTGAGGTTATCCATTTTGGTGGCAAAAACAGGAAAGTAGACTATTATCTGAATGGTGGCCGATTAAGAAAAGGGGAGATGCAACGAGACCTGGGTGTCATGGTACACCAGTCATTGAAAGTAGGCATGCAGGTGCAGCAGGCAGTGAAGAAAGCGAATGGTATGTTGGCTTTCATAGCAAAAGGATTTGAGTATAGGAGCAGGGAGGTTCTACTACGGTTGTACAGGGTCTTGGTGAGACCACACCTGGAATATTGCGTACAGTTTTGGTCTCCTAATCTGAGGAAAGACATTCTTGCCATAGAGGGAGTACGGAGAAGGTTCACCAGACTGATTCCTGGGATGTCAGGACTTTCATATGAAGAAAGACTGGATAGACTCGGCTTGTACTTGCTAGAATTTAGAAGATTGAGGGGGGATCTTATAGAAACTTACAAAATTCTTAAGGGGTTGGACAGGCTAGATGCAGGAAGATTGTTCCTGATTTTGGGGAAGTCCAGAACAAGGGGTCACAGTTTAAGGATAAGGGGGAAATCTTTTAGGCCCGAGATGAGGAAAACATTTTTCACACAGAGAGTGGTGAATCTCTGGAATTCTCTGCCACAGAAGGTAGTTGAGGCCAGTTCATTTGGCTATATTTAAGAGGGAGTTAGATGTGTCTCTTGTGGCTAAAGGGATCAGGGGGTATGGAGAGAAAGCAGGTACAGGATACTGAGTTGGATGATCAGCCATGATCATATTGAATGGCAGTGCAGGCTCGAAGGGCCGAATGGCCTACTCCTGCACCTATTTTCTATGTTTCTATCTCCCGGTTGGACATTTTAACTCCCCTTCCCATTCGCACACTGACCTTTCTGTCCTGGGCCTCCTCCATTGTCAGAGTGAGGCCCAGCGCAAATTAGAGGAACAGCACCTCATATTTCGCTTGGGCAGCTTACACCCCAGCGGTATGAACATTGACTTCTCTAACTTCACGTAACCCTTGCTTTCCCTCTCTCTCCATCTCTCCCCCTTCCCAGTACTCCGATCAGTCCTACTGTCACCAACTACATATTATCACTGTTTGCTTTGTTATTACCTTCTCCCAGCTAACAACAATCTATTCTACATTTCCCTTGACCTCCATTCCTTTTGTCCTATTTTCACACCTTACACATCCTTATCTAACTATCTACCTTCTGCACAACATCAGTCTGAAAAAAGGTCTCGACCTGAAACGTCACCCATTCCTTCTCTCCAGTGATGCTGCCTGTCCCGCTGAGTAATTCCAGCATTTAGTGTCTATCTTCGATGTAAACCAACCTCTGCAGTTCCTTCCCACATATTATTTATTCAATGATCCGTTTAAGTTGTGTGATCATTTTTTTAATAAACATTTGTAGTGGGGACTCGCAGGAGTCTAGCCAAGAATTAGACAGTTGTGTGATCAAACAGTATTTAGTAAATTAACAGTGCTGCTCCCTACTCCTTTCCGGGGACAGGCGTTGCCTGACCTTATACACCCCCAGGGAAAAGCCCCATGACCCGCGCCTCCCACAATGAGGCACTTAACAGAGCCGAGGGTTCGCTCTGCCCATGGCTCGCCACCAGGTGCTGCCACATGACCCCCCCCCCCCCAGAACCAGAGGCACCGAAACGGATGGGACTTTGAACGAGGTGGCCAGATCGCGTTGATACGTCCCCATGCACAGGGGACTTTTCCCGGTCCGGAAGAATTCACGGGAACCCGGGACGGCGGATGCCCACGACGGGGTGGTTGACCCACCTGTATTGGCTCGCTCAGGTCCAAATGGGCCAGCTTTAATTGAGCCATGGACACAGTTTCTTGCCAGCCACCCATGTCCAAAAATATGTCATGGGCCCGTGCTGCAGCACCCGAAAGGGACCTTCATAAGGGCGCTGCAAGGCGGCCTGTGGACGTCACGGCGCAGAAAGATGTACTGACCATCCACCAACGCCGGCGGCACATGGGATGGGGCCACCCCATGACGAGATGTCGGGATGGGAGACAGTGCGCCGACCCGCTCCCGCAAGCGCACCAACACAGATGACGGTGGTTCCTGGGACCCATTAGCGGCCGGGATAAACTCCCCGGGGAAGGTGAGCAGAGCGCCATACACTAATTCCACCGAGGACGATGACAAATCCTCCTTGGGGGCCATCCGAATACCCAACAGGACCCATGGCAACTCGTCCATCCACTCAGGGCCCGTGAGGCGAGCCTTCATGGCGGCCTTCAGACAGCGGTGGAACCGCTCCACCAACCCATTTGACTGGGGATGGTATGCTGTCGAATGGTGGAGCTGTGTCCCCGCAGGCGGCCATGGCGGACCACAGTTCAGACGTGAGTGCCCGGGTGTGTCCCGGTCAGATGTGATGTCCACTGGAACCTCACAGTGGGCAATCCAAGTTGCCACGCGGGCACGAGCTCGTGACTGTGTTGAAGTGTCCGTGAGCGGGATGGCCTCTGGCTACCGCGTAAAATGGTCGACCACCGTCAGCAAGTGCAAAACACCCCGGAGGCAGCGACCTCACGATGTCAACGTGCCCGTGGTCAAACCGCTGGCGTGGCGCCGCAAAATGTTGAACCGGCGCACGGACGTGTCGATGTACCTTCGATGTTTGGCACGGAATGCACGTCCAGGCCCAGCGTCCGACTTGCTTCTGCAGCCCGTGTCATATAAACCTCGCGGCCACCATGGCAACCATGGCACGGATAGACGGGGTGGGCCAGCCCATGGCTGACATCAAAAACACGACAGCGCCAGGCCACCGGTACAACAGGCTGCGGCTGGCCCATGGACATGTCGTACAGGATGGACCCACCCGAGGGGCCCAACGGCACATCCTCCAGCACCAAACCCGAGATCGCGGTGCGGTACACCGGCATCTCTTCGTCTGCCAGCTACGCCGCAGCCAAGGTGAAGTAGTCTATTCTGGAGGCCAGGTTGTGAATGGCTGCGATCGCTGGGCAGGACAAGGCGTCTGTAACCAGGTCTAATTTACCGGACGTCGGTCGTAAACTCCGAAATAGACGTAAGCTGGCGCTGCTCGCGGACGGACCGAGGATCCGAGACCTTGCGAATGCGAAGGTGCGGGGTTTATGGTCCGTGAAGGCTATGAAGCCCCGGCCCTCCAAGAAATACCGGAAGTGCTGCACCGCGAGGTGCAAGGCGAGCAACTCCGGGTCAATAGCACTGTCACATTATTCTGCAGGGTTTAGCTGGCGGGTGAAAAAGGTGTGAGGCCGCCTTTGGCCATTGAATGACTATTCTAAAACACCGCCGACTGCAGAGTCTGAGGCATCCACAGTAAGGGCTGTGGGGACATCGGCACAAGCATTGCCGCCCAAGCCAAGGCTTCCTTTGCCCCTTCAAATGCCGCCACGGCGACAGCGTCTCATTGTACCTCCCGCCTCTTACCAGTCAACAACTGGAAAAGTGGCCGCATTATTTTAGCTGCCGCCGGCATGAACTGGTGGTAAAACTGTGGAAGGCTGCGGGAAATGGCGGATTGCCTCCAATGGTAGAGGCACTGCACAGTGCTGCGTCACCCAGTGGCCCAGCAAATCGGTGGCCCGGATGCCGAACTGGCATTTGCTAGGTTAACAACCAGGCTCACCGAGGCGTTGGCACTATAAACATAGGTGGGCACAGTGCTCCTAACGTGAGCAACCCGCCACGAGGATGTCATCCAGATAGATATACAGGAAGTCGAGCCCGCGCCCCACAGTGTACATTAGGCACTAGAAGGCCTGCACGGCGTTCTTGAGGCCAAAGGGCATCTGTAGGAACTCGAACAACCCGAACTGAGTGATGATTGCTGTCTTCGGGACATCCTCCGGTCGCACGGGGATCTGATTGTATCAGAAGGCTGCGTGTTCAAATCATGTCGGGGTCACTAATGTAGCGGGGACTCGCAGGAGTCAAGCCAAGAATTAGACTGGACACGAAGTTGTGTGATCAAACGGTATTTAATAAGTTAACAGCGCTGCTCCCTGCTCCTTTTTAGGCTGGGGTGTTGCCTGACCTTATAAACCCCCAAGGAAAAACCCCGTGACCTGCACCTCCCACACCGAGACACTTAACTCCTCCCTCCAGAGCCAAGGATTCGCTCTGCTTGTGGCTTGCCACCAGGTGCCGCCACGCATTCATATTAAATATGTAAGACATGTACAGATGTGTATAATTGGGAGGCTTTGAATTTCACCAAAACAGCCAGTTTTAATTTTGGAATGGAACTAACTGTATTGTGTTAGGTAGGAAGTGCAGATGCTGGTTTAAACCAGACAGGCATAAAATGCTGGAGTAACTCAGTGGGTAAGGCAACATCTCTGGAGAGAAGGAATGAGTGATGTTTCGGATCGAGACCCTTCTTCAGACTGATTCTTGCAGAAAGCTCGGACAATTTATATACGTGGAATTGAAGCAATATAATGATCTAAACGGCAGGATCCTGGTTTTCAAAAGCTTATTAATTCCTTCTTTTTTCCTTTGTATTCAATGCCATTCAGACATAGACAGTTCTCGTCTATAAATACGTCTCCTTTATTTTCAGTGTGAAAAGAACCATACTGTGAGTTGTTCATAATGCCAAGAACTAATATGCAGACTGACACTGCCAGCTCCTGCTGCAATGAAATACCCTGCTGTTACATGCACTTAAAGAGGCAAAAAACACACAAGCTAAAATATTTTTGCAGTAGTCAATGAATGTGAAGAAAAGTCAAAATCAAAATTGATTTCTGTGTACAATTTACAATAGAAATACTCACCTGCCCTGCAAAGAAGGCAGGAATTAATCATAGCCAATGATGAAGGAGGGGTGCCATTCACTTACAAATAACTCAGTGTTATGAACAAACCAAAACGACTGAACAACAAAATGTCTGAAGAAGGGTCTCAACACGAAACGTCACCCATTCCTCCTCTCCACAGATGCTGCCTGTCCCACTGAGTTACTCCAGCATTTTGTGTCTATCTTCAGTTTAAACCAGCATCTGCAGTTCCTTCAGTCACAAAACGACTGAGATATCCAATATTTTATTGACATCAATTTATGGATCTACAGTATTAATGCACATATCATAGCCACTTTTGGTCTCAATTTCTTCCTAAATATCAGACTCCTACATGATATTGATTTGGTTATTTCAAAGAACTGTCATTAACAAAAGCTCCTTTGTACCTTACATTGGTTCTGAACTTACTGCGCATTAACCTTCCAAGGCTTAACCTTATAGATAAGTCCAGCCAATCTGATGGAATTGACTTCCTCTTGAAATGTCCACAATCTGTTGAGCTATGCAGGCGATTCTGATTGGCTTCAGGCTTGCATTATGTTTATGTTCATAGGTTCCAGGAGCAGAATTCGGCCATTCGGCCCTTCAAGTTTACTCCGCCATTATATCATGGCTGATCTATCTTTCCCTCTCAACCTCATTCTCCTGGCTTCTCCCCATGACCACTGACACCCCTATGAATGATGCTGGGAGATGTGTTGTGGATCTCGTGCTGTGCGTGAAACCTATAGAAATCAAGACTACTATTTCTGTACAACTTTTCTTGAAACTGGTTACACATTTTCCTGAAGTGTTTTAATGTAGTATGCCCGTCTACTGACAGTAATATGGTGATAGGCAGGTGGTCAACTTCACAGATATTGACTGCAGAATCAATATAGTGCAAGCCCCTGGAGATCACCCATCTTCCTCACAATAGGAACATGATGAGATTTTTTACATCCACCTGGGAGAGCAGATTGAATCTCAGTTTAATGTCTCCTGCAAAAGACAGCACATCAAGCAGGTGTGCGGTAGAAGCTGTTAGTCATGCACATTGGCCAAGCTTGTTCAGGATCGAAGACAAGAAAGATACCCAGAGCCAAGGATGGCAACAGGATTCAATGTGCAACCATGTTTAGGAACCTGTGTGTGGAAGAGAAATCATGACGGAGGCAGCAGTTAAGGACTTCATTGCCTGAACGCATACAAGTGTGTGTGTGTGTGTGGGTGTGTATTTTGTCACTTTGCCTGTGAAGATAACTGTTATCAGCCAACTGAACCATCGTACCACAGCCAGAGAGCAGTCCTGAACTACCATCTACCTCATTGGAGACCTTTGGACTATCTTTGATCAGACTTTACTGGCTTAATCTTGCACTATATGTCAGTCCCTTATCGTGTATCGGTATACTGTGGACGTCTCGATTGTAATCATGTCTTCCCGCAGACCAATTAGCAAACAACAAAAGTTTTCACTGTACCTCGGTACACATGACAATAAACTAAACCAAACTGAACTAAACTAAGGCAGATGGGACATATGTACGGGTGCATGAATAGCCATGCCGCAGTGGCTGGTTTCCAGCCATCTTGAATCCTGCCATTTACCACTGGATTAAGACCTTGCTATGTGCAGCTGGTAAGCAATCGTTACCCTTTGGTAAAATAAACTACACACAGGCAACTTCTACTCAACAATCTGAAATTTGGGAGTTTGAATGTCAAGACTATCATGGACAGTCACAGCAGTAACATATCTGAACATCGTCAAAACTCAGATGCAATACAAGTCTGCATTGATTAAGACTTCCCCAAGGGTCTGCATTCACCTATTTCTGGTGGGGCAAACTGGAAGAGGAACGTCATCTTCATAGAGTAAGCTTTGCTGTAAAAAATGAGCTAGTTTAATATTTCAATGTCCCCTGTGGAAGTAATAAATGCCTTATGACCTTCAGCTCATTGTGAGATGGAACCAAAATGTCTACTTCTTCCTCTTTTTGCGACAAAGGAACTGAAGGAAATCTACATTAGGCAGGAAATGGTGTTGGGTGGACTGATGCGACTGATGGTTGATAAATCCCCAGGGCCTGATAGTCTGCATTCCAGTGTACTTAAGGAGGTGTCTCTAGAAATCGCTGATGCATCGGTGATCCATTTCCAATGTTCTATAGACTCAGGATCAGATCCCGTGGATTGGAGTGTAGCTGATGTTATCCCACTTTTTAAGAATGGCGAGAGAGAGAAAACATGGAATTATAGACCAGTTCAATCAATCAATCGATCAGTTTTATTCGTCACATTGCACATAAAGTGCAAGTGAAATGAATTTGTCAGCAGCGGTACAATGATAAAGAACACACAATACACAATAAACATTTAACACAAACATCCACCACAGCATTCATCACTGTGGTGGAAGGCACAGAAATTGGCCAGTCCTCCTCCATTTTCCCCCGTGGTCGGGACCTCAACCCTGGTCGGGGCGTCCAGATGGTAAAAGGACAAGGTAAAAGTCAAGGTAAGTCCAGAGTCGGCTCTTCCCCACCGGAGACCGCGGCTTCAGGCTGGTGTAGGCCGCAGACCGGCGGTCGAAGAGTTAAAGTTCGCGCCGCAGCCAGAAGCATCGCAGACTGCAGGGCCGACAGACAAATTTTCAGATGACAAAAAGCTGGGTGGCTGAGTGAACTGTGAGGAGGATGCTATGGGACTGCAGGGTGACTTGGACAGGTTGGGTGAGAGGGCAGATGCATGGCAAATGCAGTTTAATGTGGATAAATGTGAGGTTATCCACTTGGTAGCAAAAACAAGAATGGCAGATTGTTATATAAATGGTGTCAAGTTGGGAAAAGGAGAAGTACAATGGGACCTGGGGGTCCTTCTTCATCAATCAATGAAAGTAAGCATGCAGGTACAGTAGGCAGCGAAGAAAGTGAATGGCATGTTGGCCTTCATAACAAGAGTTGAGTATAGGAGCAAAGAGGTCCTCCTGCAGTTGTACAGGGCCGTGGTGAGACCACACCTGGAATATTGTGTACAGGACGCAAGCTTCCGGCAACAATCACCTTTCGCAATAGATGATGGTGGCAGCAGAATTAGCTCAGGATACTCCCAGTTTCCAGCCATGCGAAGTGGACGCTTCTGTTATGGGGCCATTGTCACAGTCATCTATGTATATAATCCAATCCTCAGAGTATCAGATGATCCTATGTAGTAGTCCTACTCTGACCTTAGAGGCTGAGCTCTAAGATATTGTGTATTCAATCACCAAAGTACACAAGAGGATGGGCCTTAGGTTCAACACCCTTGGAGCACGTTCCTCTACCAATCTGCTATTGCTATATCACATCTTATTAGTAAAAGTTCACAAAAAATCCTAGTAAAACATGGAGCACTTGTCATATGTCTTGGAGCAAGCAGGCACTGATGATGAATTCAATACTGCCCTTAACACTTAGGTGCAGCTGTTGACCAATTGAGGAAACATGCATTTGAAGATCAAGACTTCAAAACTCTTGACACAAAATCCTGGCACAAAACTCAGGGTCCTTGAGGCAGCAGTCACCCAGGTCCTCCAAAATATTTTGGAGATATTTCGGTGGCACGGTGGCGCAGCAATAGAGTTGCTGCCTTACAGCACTAACAACGCCAGAGACCCAGGTTCAATCCCGACTACGGGTGTGGCTGTACTGAGTTTGTACGTTCTCCCCGTGACCTGCGTGGATTTTCTCCGAGATCTTCGGTTTCCTCCCACACTCCGAAGACTTACAGGTTTGCAAGTCAATTGGCTTGGTATAAGTGTAAATTCTCCCTAGTGTGTGGAGGATAGTGTTAATCTACAGGGATTGCTGGTTGGCGTGGACTTGGTGGGCTGAAGGGCTTGTTTCTGCATGGTATCTCAGAAATAAACTAAACAAAGATCTGGCCTATTCACAGCAGGCATCTCAAAACCCCAGCATTGCAACTGCAAAATCCTCCAGTCTCAGTAAAAAGATAAGGGGAAAAATGTAGACACTCCTCCATGACAACCTCCATATGAGTGAGGCCTTAACTGTCTTCAAAAAGCAACCTTGGGCAGGTCATGTCATTTGCCTGCCGAACATCAGACTCCTGAAACAGACACGTTATTTTGGTCTCGATTGTGGGAGGGGATTAGAGGATGGACAGAGAAAATGATTTCAAGAAATGCTGAAAGCTTCTTTGTTTAGTTTAGTTTAGTTTAGCTTTTTAGTTTAGTTTAGTTTGGAGATACAGCGCAGAAACAGGCCCTTCGGCCCACCGAGTCTGCACCGACCAGCG
Source organism: Amblyraja radiata (assembly GCF_010909765.2). Classification (NCBI taxonomy): domain Eukaryota; kingdom Metazoa; phylum Chordata; class Chondrichthyes; order Rajiformes; family Rajidae; genus Amblyraja; species Amblyraja radiata. Next base: position 13,505,616 of record NC_045961.1, read on the forward strand.
ACCCCACACACTAACACTGCCCTACTCAGACTAGGGACAATTTACAATTTTTACCAAAGCCAATTAGCCTACAAACCTGTACGTCTTTGGAGTGTGGGAGGAAACTGGTGCAGCCGGAGAGAACCCTCGCAGGTCATGGGGAGAGTGTACAAATCTTTACAGGCAGCAGCCATAGCCAGGATCGAACCTGGGTCTCTGACGCTGTTACTCAGCATGAGTTTTTTCCCTCTATCGCTGCTCCACCATGCCGTCGAAATCTTGTGCAAAAATACCACATGCTGATGGTTCTTCAGATTGATTAAGGCTCCTGATCCGAATTGCCATCTGTCCATTTCCCTCAACAGATGTTTGGCTGTCCGCGAACCATGCTCAAGAATTCCCTTCAAATTCTCTCTATCTTCTGTTGCTCTTTTCAGATTTATCTAAATTAATCTGCTGGACAAAACATTTGACCATTATATCACCTTTATGAAAGAGTAGCATCCCTACCGAGTCCTGGGAAGCGCGGGCACAAAAAGTAGTTTAGTTTAGTTTAGTTTAGGTTATTTTAGTTTATTGTCATGTGTACCAAGGTACAGTGAAAATATTTTGTTGCATGCTAACCAGTCAGCGGAAAAGCTATACATGATTACAATTGACAGTGTACAGATACATGATGAAGGGAATAATGTTTAGTGCAAAGTAAAGCCAACAAAGTCCGATAGTCCAAGGGTCACCAAAGATAGTCCAAGGGTCTCCAATGAGGTAGATAGTAGTTCAGGTCTGCTCTCTGGTTGTGGTAGGAGTTCAAGTTCAAGTTCAAGTTCAAGTGAGTTTATTGTCATGTGTCCCTGTATAGGACAATGACATTCTTGCTTTGCTTCAGCACACAGAACATAGTAGGCATTTACTACAAAACAGATAAATGTGTCCATATACCATGATATAAATATGTACACACATGAATAAATAAACTGATAAAGTGCAAATAACAGAAAATGGGTTATTAATAATCAGAGTTTTGTCCGAGCCAGGTTTAATAGCCTGATGGCTGTGGGGAAGTAGCTATTCCTGAACCTGGTTGTTGTAGTCTTCAGGCTCCTGTACCTTCTACCTGAAGGTAGCAGGGAGATGAGTGTGTGGCCAGGATGGTATGGGTCTTTGATGATACTGCCAGCCTTTTTGAGGCAGCGACTGCGATAAATCCCCTCGATGGAAGGAAGATTAGAGCCGATAATGGACTGGGCAGTGTTTACTACTTTTTGTAGTCTTTTCCTCTCCAGGGCGCTCAAATTGCCGAACCAAGCCACGATGCAACCAGTCAGCATGCTCTCTACTGTGCACCTGTAGAAGTTAGAGAGAGTCTTCCTTGACAAACCGACTCTCCGTAATCTTCTCAGGAAGTAGAGGCGCTGATGAGCTTTCTTGATAATTGCATTAGTGTTCTCGGACCAAGAAAGATCTTCAGAGATGTGCACGCCCATGAATTTGAACCTCTTGACCCTTTCAACCATCGACCCGTTGATATAAATGGGGCTGTGGGTCCCCCTCCTACTCCTTCCAAAGTCCACAATCAGTTCCTTGGTTTTGCTGGTGTTGAGGGCCAGGTTATTGCGCTGGCACCATATGGACAGTTGCTCGATCTCTCTTCTATACTCTGACTCATCCCCATCAGTTATACGCCCCACAACAGTGGTGTCGTCAGAGAACTTGATGATGGAGTTCGCACTGTGACTGGCTACGCAGTCATGAGTATAGAGTGAGTACAGCAGCTGAGCACGCAGCTTTGAGGTGCTCCCGTGCTGATTGGTATCGAGGCTGACACATTTCCACCAATACGAACAGACTGTGGTCTGTGAATGAGGAAGTCGAGGATCCAATTGCAGAGGGATGCGCAGAGACCCAGTTCTGCGATTTTGGTAACCAGCTTGGAGGGGATGATTGTGTTAAATGCCAAGCTGTAATCGATGAATAACAGCCTGACATATGAGTTTTTGTTGTCCAAGTGGTCCAGAGCGGAATGGAGGGCCAGCGAGATCGCATCCACCGTTGATCTGTTGTGGCGGTATGCGAACTGCAGTGGGTCCAGATTTTTGTCGAGGTAGGAGTTGATTTGCTCCATGATCAACCTCTCAAAGCACTTAATCACCACCGGCGTTAGTGCCACTGGTCGATAGTCATTGAGGCACGTCACCTTACTCTTCTTGGGCTCTGGTATAATTGATGCCCTTTTAAAGCAGGTGGGGACCTCAGACCTCAGAAGTGAGAGGTTGAAAATGTCCGTAAAGACTCCAGCCAGTTGGTCCGCACAGGTTTTTGGAACACGACCGGGTATACCATCAGGTCCAGGTGCTTATCGGGGGTTCACCCCTCTGAAGGATTTCCTGACATCGGCCTCTGTGACTGAGACTGAAATACCATCACAGCGAATGGGGGATCGGGAAGGCACATCAGTATTCTCCCTATCAAAGCATGCGTAAAACGCATTGAGTTCGTCAAGGAGTGATGTTTCGCCGACATTCGAGCTGCCTCCTGGATGGTTTAGTTGCCTGTTAACAGCTGGGAAGTTCAGTTAATATTGAGAACCTCAAGGCCAAACATCAAGAACACACAGAAGTCCAATTTAAGCAGTAGATAGATTGCACCTTCTCATAAGTTATCCAACAACCCACATTGTGTGTCTATCTTTGGTTTAAACCAGCATCTGCAGTTCCTTCCAACACAGCCCACCCACCCTGCCAGTCAACTTCTGCACCATCTGTGCAGAGTTGTGCAGATCCCAAACTGGTATCATGAGCCCTCTCACTATCCACAAAATCAGAGGGGAAACAGAACATCCTGAATCCCAAAGGACTTGCTCAGAATCCCTCAGCACTGCATTGACATGTCTCAGTGGATATGTGCATTCCATACATTGGAGTGGGATGTTAAATTCTTGATCATGTTTCAGAGTAAGGAATGCCACCCTCGATATGCCCAAATGTGCTGCAGGTGAACAAGGCATCTTAACATAGCCACCTAAGTTTACATTTTAATTTGTAGTTTTAACATCAAAATAGTTGGGTTTGGCATGATGTTGGCCTGCATCATGCAATCTCAGTTCTAGTTTTTAGTTGTACCAAATCCCTCTTTGGCATCAGTGATACACCTCCTCTCTCTGCCCTGCCACACCATGCACCGCAAACTTGCTGCTCCAGGCGTGGAGGAATCAGAGAGAGATACCTTTCCCCACCAAGGGAAGAACAAAGCCCGTGGAAGGTTGGAGAATGCAGAAAGCAGAGGAGATCAGTAGCTAATGAAGAGAGGCACAAAATGCTGGAGTAACTCAGCAGGACAGGGAGCATCTCTGGAGAGAATGAATGGGTGACATTTTGGGGTTGAGACCCTTCTTCAGACTAAATAGTCTTCCTGCACAGTATCTAAATAATGTTGCTGTACACCTGGACTCAGTGCAGAAAGTAATTCAATCATCCAAGCGGGTAGGAACCATGAGTAGAAGATTGACTGAACTTTATTACCTTCCATCACAGTGACGAATGTTGATTCCACTGTGATGGATGTTTATGTTCAACTCTATGGTGTATTGTATTCTTTTTACTTTTGTATGCCGGTATGGTAACTCAAATATCAATTGGTGCATGTGCATGTGACAATAAATGTCAACTTGAACTTGAAGTTAAGTGGTATCTTCACCATGTGCGTGGGAAGGAACGGCAGATGCTAGTTTAAACTGAACATAGGCTCAGTCTATTCCTTTTCTCCAGAGATGCTGTCAGACCCGCTGAGTTACTCCAGCTTTTTGTGTCTATCTTTGGTATCTTCACCACATCATGTTGTGACCATCATCCCATCCATTCTCTCTGCCATGTCAAGCCCTACTCCAATACATAATTCGGCACCTAGGTTTACTTTATGCACATCCTCAGATCTCTACCCATCTATTACTCCCAGTCACCTCATCCTGACGCAATGGCTTGTCTCTCCAGCATTGTCACTTTCGCTGAGTGCTTTCAAATCAATAGTTTGACACAAGCTATTATTTTCACTCATGTCTCCTCGTGCAGCAGAGGGGGCTGCAGAACAACAATGAGAGACTAAGGAATTGAGCCAGCCATCCAGCGATCCCACAATTGACACACAGAGAGGAGGAAAACTCGGCAATTATGATTTTCTCAGAGGAAATGAGTCCATTGAAAGTGCAGTGTTGCAGGCTCCTCTGATTTACGTTGGCTGATGAGGCAGATAGATGCACTTTCACTTTGGTTTTGTAACAAATATAGAAATATAACAGTACATGAAAGTGGCACTGAGATCAAATATCAGTCATAATAGGAGTGAGCAGAGCAGAGTAAATGAGCCAAGGGTTTATTCCTGTGATAGACACAAAACGCTGGAGTAACTCAGCGGGACTGGCATCTCTGGATAGGAGGAATGGGTGACGTTTCGGGTCGAGACCTTTCTTCAGACTGAATGGTCTCGACCGAGGAAGGGTCTCAACCCGAAATGTCATCCATTCCTTCTATCCAGAAATACTCTGTGACCTTCTGAGTTACCTCAGCATTCTGTGTCTCTCTCCGGTTTATACATCTGCAGTTCCTTCCTTCACAGGTTTATTCCTATTCCTGTTTCTTCTGGCCAGTGGTATACGGTTTATGATTTGCACTTCACCAAGGACTAGAAGCAAATGGTGGGGTGAAGGACAATTGTTACTAGATGGTACAAAGGATCGACAATATGTTGGCAAAATAGAATTAAAATTGGCTTGGTGACAAGATAGAGGGTAGTGTGGCTGGATGGTTTTCTGACCGAAAGTCTGCAACAATTGGTGTGATGGTGCTGGGGCATGTGTTGTTCAGAGAATAGGTAAATGACTTGGACATGAATGTAGCTAGTCTGATTTGTGACTTTGCAAATAACACAAAATTGGTAGAATTATGGACAATGAAGAAAGTTGGCAAAAGAGAATTTGGAGAATATCAGTTGGGAATTTGGGTACAGAAGAAGCAGGTGGAATTTAACCAGACAGGTGTGAGGTGTTGCACTTCAGGAAATCAAAATCAATTTGGTCATTTACAGTAAATGGCAGTGTCCTGAGACTCCACAAGTGTAAACACATTGGTGCGTGAGAATAAGTCATTTTGATTGTATTTGACTTTATTTAGCTTAATTTCAGAATCAAAGGATGTTCTTTTAGGAAGGAGATGAGGGAGATTTTTTTAGTCAGAGGGTGGTGAATTATTTGCCACATTAGGCTGTAGAGGCTGTCAGTGGACATTTTCAAGGCAGAGATAGATAGATTTTTGATTGGTACGGGTGTCAAGGGTTTTGGGGCGAAGGCAGGAGAATGGGGTTAGGAGGGAGAGACTGCCTAATACAAAGAGCTTAATTCTAAAGATGACATGGGAGTGACTGCCCTTGACATCAAGGCAAAACTTGATGGAATTTGGCATGTCAAGATAGGAACAGAATTAGGCCATTCGGTCATTGAATCATGGCTGATCTCGCTCCTAGCCCCATTATCCTGCCTTCACCCCATAACCCCTCAACCGTACTAATAATGAATCTATCTATCTCTGCCTTAAAACTATGCATTGATCAAAATACCGGAGTAAAAAATTGGAGGGAATGAGCTGCAAAGGGAAAGATAATCCAACAGTAATCCAATCATATCTCAGATGCAGGAAGATACTGTGATTATCAGAGGTCAATCAGCCCAGCCCAGCTCACTGCAGGAATTCCTCAGAGCAGTGTCCTTCATCCCATCATCTGCAACTGCTATGTGAATGGGCTTCTTTCTATCATTAGGTCAGGTGGGCATATTCACTGATTCCATACGATTCAACTCCATTACCTTTTACCTAGACTAGGTGGATCAAGAACCCAAGAATGTAGCTTTAAATTGAGAGGGGAAGATTTAATAGGAAGCTGAAGGGCAACATTTTCACTCAGATGGTGGTGGAGCTGCCAGACGAGGTAGTTGAGGCAGGCTACTATAAATGTATTAAAAAAAACACGGACAAATACATGGATAGGAAATTTGAGAGGGATATGAAGCAAATGGGACTAGCTCAAATAGAGCATCTTGGTCAGCATGAACTAGTTGGGCCGAAGGGACTGTTTCTATGCTGTCTAATTCCATGCCTCTAGTAACAATTCCTCTGCAAATGACTAATGAATAATGACTAATATTCTATTCTAATAATATCTTATTCCAATAAAGACTAATCGCCCTCTGACTAAATAAATTCCTCCTCTTCCTCTGAAAGGAAAGTACTTTTATTGTGACAGAAGGAACTGCAGATGCTGGTTTAAACCAAAGATAGACACAAAATGCTGGAGTAACTCAGCGGGACGGGCAGCATCTCTGGAGAAAAGGAATGGGTGATGTTTCAGGTCAAGACCCTTCTCGACCCGAAACGTCACCCGTTCTTTCTCACCAGAGATGCTGCCTGTCCTGCTGAGTAATGGGGCTGTCCCACTGTACGAGCAAATTCAAGAGTTCTCCTGAGTTTCCCCTGATTCGAACACGTAGAATTACGGTAATGGCCGCTCGTAGGTACTCAGGGCACTCGTTGAAAAATCTTCACGAGTCTAACGAGCTTACCGCATTTCCCGAGTACACGACGTTAGCGTTACGAGCAGATAAGAGACGTCCCGAGCTCCGATGTACCCGCAACGTGCATTCTACGTGCTTACCACGAGTTTGATTTTTTTTTAAACTTGGGAGAGCATGTACAGTGGGACAGCCCCGTCACTCCAGCATTTTATGTGTCTCTCTGCAAATGAAGCAGCTTCTTCCTGTATGCAGCAAGACACAGACCATATTCACGGCATTGGTACTCGGTGGCATGTAATATTCACACCACTGGCTGCTATGTGTATCATCCACTTAATGCATTGCAGTAAGTGCTTCTTGGGCGATTGTGATATGTGTTTAGTTTAGTTTAGTTTAGAATACGGCGCAGAAACAGGCCCTTTGTCCCACCGAGTCCACGCCGACCAGTGATCCCCGCACACTAAGGACAATATTAAATGTTACCGAAGCCCCACAACTTGCGGAAACAAGGAACTGCAGATACTGTTTTACAAAAAAAGACACACAGTACTGGAGTAATTTAGCAGGTCAGGCAGCATCTCTGGAGAATATGGATAGGTGATGTTTTGACACAGGACCATTCTGCAGACTGAATCTGTGGATTTGTTGCAGATAAAGTAAAGTTGAGATCCATTACAAATCTGGGTGAGTGAGGCCTGGGAGACAGAGCTACTAGGTCTGCTAGTGCCCATGCATGGTGGCCAGAGTACAATGCAGGCCACTGAAGGAGAACTGTTGCACAACTGCCCTGGCAGACCCATTGTTTCTGCCTGCTTCTGTCCCACTTAAATGAGTTCCAAGTACCTCGACTCCATCCTATCCCCCTTGGTCCAGTCTCTCCCCCGACCTACATTCAAGACACGTCACATGCCCTTCATCTCTGTAATGACCTCCGCTTTCCGAGCCCCCACTCCCTCCTCTTTACTAAGGGTCTCAACCCGAAACGTCACCCGTTCCTTCTCTCCAGAGATGTTGCCTGTCCCGCTGAGATACTCCAGCATTTTGTATCTGTCTTTGGTTTAAACTAGCATCTGCAGTTCCTTCCTACACCTGTTGCGAGAAGCGGAGGATTGAGTGTAGGTAGAAACATAGAAACATAGAAATTAGGTGCAGGAGTAGGCCATTCGGCCCTTCGAGCCTGCACCGCCATTCAATGTGATCATGGCTGATCATCCAACTCAGTATCCCGTACCTGCCTTCTCTCCATACCCTCTGATCCGTACTTGAAATGGTGCCTGAAAGAAACCTAAAACCTGTGATCTCTACAAATGTAAAGGACAAGAGCAGCAAGCTCATAGGAACATTATCATGGAATGGTTTTACTGATCCTTCATCATCATTCGGTTGATCTCTTTAAGGTTGACTGCTCGTTCTGTCTTGCCGTCAATGTCCAGGTACCAACAGTACAAATAAAACTCCTCAACACCAGCAAAATTCTAGATTCAAAAGGATTGAACAACTTCAGAATGTAAAGTTGGTAGAGAAGAACATTAAATGGCAGAGCATAAAATGGAAGCCACCAACCAAGAAATCTGCATTTTAGTTTTTAGTTTAGTTTAGAGATAAAGCATGGAAACAGGCCTTTCGACCCACCGAGTCCACGCCGACCAGTGATCCCCGCACATCAACACTATCTTACACACACTAAGGACAATTTACAATTTTACCAAAGCCAATTAACCCACAAACCTGTACGTCTTTGGAGCGTGGAAAGAAACCGGCGCATCTGGAGAAAACCCATGCAGGTCACAGGGAGAACGTACAAACTCCGTACAGACAGCAACCCTGGATGGGATCCAACTCAGGTCTCCGGCGCTGTGAGACAGCAACTCTATCACTGCGCCACCATGTAAAGTCAATGCTTTTATTAAACTTCACTGCCTGTTTTACAAAATACTGTACCTACAGATTCATAAATCCAAATTGACTATACAGAGACTAAATGCTAATCCTCTGTCATAGCTAACTATTAGTCTACACATCTTGTCATTAAAATATAAAGTACTTCTGATGCATGTATATGTCATTCTGCCTCTCAGAGCTGTTCCGCTATTCAGTAAGGTCATTCATGTGGTTTCCTAATGGGCTTGTCCCACTTAGGCGACTTTTTAGGCGACTGCAGGAGACTATGTAGGAGACTAGGTCGGCGAATGTCCGCGGGTGTTTGCCGGGGAGTCGCCTTCATAGTCGTGAGGAGTTCCTGCATTCTGGGAACTAGTCGCGGCCTCATTATGGTTGCCGTGAATTTTTCAACATGTTGAACAATTAGCGGCGACTAGAATGAAGCCGCCACGGAGAGTAGCGCGAATTCACGTACCGTAGGTGGGACGCCAGGAGGTTCTAGTGGGTTGCCAGGAGGTCGAAGTTTCTCGGAGCTTCTCATAGGTTGTAGTTGGTGTTGACCGGTGAATTTCATTGGCTCATTGGGGGAAAAAAAGGTAACCAGTAGTTTTCAGAACCAAGGATAACCGACCGGTAATGTTAAATGTCCGCCGAGCTTCACAGCCGTGTATCTCTAGCTTCTTAATAGTTGTCGCCACTCCTTCTCCCCCCTTCTCCCCCCTTCTCACCCCCCCCTCTTTTAAAGCACTTACTGTGCTTTAGCCATCTTTTTACAGCGCCAACCTTCCTGTTCATCACGGTGTGTGTCTGTTTCACTTTGGCTTTGCACCGTGTGAATTTTTTAGAAAGCGTTCCCCCGCTTGCCCTGTCCCCCGCCTGCTTAACGGGCTGGTGAAGGAAGCAATGTGTTTGTGTGTGTGTGCGTGTATGTGTGTGTTCCACTCTGACAGTCGCCGTTCCAGTTGCTGGTTTTTCAGGCAACTGCCAGCAACTTGACAGTCGCCGCCAGTCTGCTGAAAAATCGCCTAAGTGGGACAGGCCCATAAATCATGCTATAGCTTAATCATTCATTTGCAGATTCATAGCTCAACTTCAAGACTCCTCAAGTCTTTGACTGTATTGAAAACCTCAAATTATCTTCTGAAATGTTACATTTATACCAAGCCAATTAACCTACAAACCTGTACGTCATTGGAGCATAGGAGGAAACTGAAGATCTCAGAGAAAACCCACGCAGGTCATGGGGAGAACGTACAAACTCCGTACCGACAAGCACCAGTAGTCAGGATCGAACCTGGGTCTCTGGCACTGTAAGGCAGTAGCTCTACCGCTGCGCCACCGTGCCGTTCCTTCATTGCCGACTGGTGTACGGCCAATTACTCAACAAGGCACTATTTTGTTCCCCAGTCCTTTCTTTGTTGCATTCAAAGGTTGCAATAAATTCTCAGTTAGATTCAGACATTAGACCTTCACGTATTTACAACTTTATTGACTTTTATATTAGCTCCACCAACACTGAATGGATCAACTCTACAGTATATTCTCAGGGGCAAGCTCAGTACTGCCGTGACATTTAACTGCCACAGACAGGTTATTTCATTGTTTTGTATTTCTCAGGCACTTTTATACCTGATTATTCTCCAGTCTTCATTACCAGGAGCAAACAATTTTCAAGTGCATTTTATGCTGACAGACTTGAATAGAGGGCAGTGCATTACATTATCAGAAAAATGCAGCCAAAAAAATGTTGATATTTTGTTTCTGCCAAAAACACAAGGATATCTTGTTTGTTTCACCTGTTTTGGTTAACTCTCCAGAATGTAAATACTTAATCTTTACACATTATAGAAACATATAAAATTCTTAGATTGGACAGGCTAAATGCAGACAAAATGTTCCCGATGTTGGGGGGGTCCAGAATCAGGATCACATGTTAAGAATAAGGGGTAGGCCATTTAGGACTGAGATGAGGAAAATCATTGCACCCTGAGAGTTGTGAATCTGTGGAATTCACTACCACAGAAGGCAGTAGAGGCCAATTCACTGGATGTTTTCAAGAGAGAGTTAAATTTAGCTCTTAGGGCTAAAGGAGTCAAGGGATATCAGGAGAAAGCAGGAATGGGGTACTGATATTAGATGATCAGCCATGATTATATTGAATGCCGGTGCTGGCTCGAAGGGCCGGATGGCCTACTCCTGCAGCTATTTTTCTATGGTTCTATGTTTCTTATTCAGCGGTCCAGCCTGAAGGGTTCTCCATCCACCGCATGGACCGTATCCTGGCATCTGGGAAAGGGAGAGGAGGGGGCGTCTGCCTCATGGTCAACTCTGCGTGGTGTTCAGACGTGGCAGTCCTGTCCAACTCCTGCTCTCCACACCTCGAACATCTGACGGTGAAGTGCCGTCCCTTCTACCTCCCAAGAGAATTCACCTCCGTTATCCTGACCGCGGTCTACATCCCACCCCAGGCAGACGTCCTTCTGGCACTGGAGGAGCTGCACGCCGTGGTCAACACACACCAGACGTCTTACCCCGAGGCATTTACCACCATTGCTGGGGACTTCAATAAGGCGAACCTCAAGAAATCACTCCCCAACTTCCACCAACATGTCTCCTGCTGCACCAGAGGACCCAACACCCTCGACCACTGCTACACCACCATCAAGAATGCCTATCGTTCTATCCCTCGCCCTCACTTCGGTAAGTCCGACCATACCGCGGTGCTGCTTCTTCCTGCCTACAGGCAGCAATTAAAGAGCGCACCCCCAGAAGTGAGGACAGCACAGAGCTGGTCGGGGGGGGGGGGGGGGCAGAAGAACAACTACAGGACTGTTTGGAGTATGTAGACTGGGCAATGTTCAAGGACTCGGCAACGGACTTGAACGAATATGCCACAGTCGTTACAGACTTCATAAAGAAATGTGTGGAGGACTGCATCCCTACAAAAACCTTCCGAGTGTTTCCCAATCAGAAACCTTGGATGAACTTTGAGATCCGCACTCTTCTAAAGTCCAGACACAGGGCATTCACCTCCAACGATACAGTGGCCTACATGAAGACCAGATACGACCTTGGTAAGGCCATCAAAAAGGCCAAAAGGGACTTCTGCTCCAAGCTGGAGGATGAGACAGATGTTCGGCAGCTGTGGCAGGGTCTGAATGCAATCACCTCCTACAAGGCAAAACCAGGAGGCAGCTCGAATGTCGGTGAAACATCACTCCCTGACGAGCTCAATGCGTTTTACGCACTCTTTGACAGGGAGAATACTGATGTGCCTTCCCGATTCCCCATTCGCTGTGATGGCATTTCAGTCTCAGTCACAGAGGCCGATGTCAGGAAATCCTTCAGAGGGGTAAACCCACGAAAAGCACCTGGTCCTGATGGTATACCCGGCTCTGACCTTCCTTCCATCGAGGGGGTTTATCGCAGTCGCTGCCTCAAAAAGGCTGGCAGTATCATCAAAGACCCACACCATCCTGGCCACACACTCATCTCTCTGCTACCTTCAGGTAGAAGGTACAGGAGCCTGAAGACTGCAACAACCAGGTTCAGGAATAGCTACTTCCCCTCAGCCATCAGGCTATTAACCTGGCTCGGACAAAACTCTGATTATTAACAACCACTTTCTGTTATTTGCACTTTATTTGCAGTTTATTTATACATGTGTGTATATATTTATATCATGGTATATGGACACATTTATCTGTACTGTAGTAAATGCCTTACTATTTTTCTGTGTGCTTAAGCAAAGCAAGAATTTCATTGTCCTATACAGGGACACATGACAATAAACTCACTTGAACTTGAACTTGAACTTTCTTAACATGTAATCAAGAACATCACATAATAGTGATTGGTATTGAAAATAAATATCATGTCCTCTCACGCTGTCCCAGAAAGTGTTGGATTTTTTTGTCCTTGTTCTAATCTATAGTCTGAATTACTATCTACCTCTTTGGAGACCCTCAGATTATCCTTGGTCAGACTTTGCTGGCTTTACCTTGCTCAAGACGTTATCCCCGTATCATCTATCTGTAAATGGCTCGATTATAATCACGTATTGTCTCATAGTACATTGAGTTTATACATTTATTTAAACACAAAGACAACAATAAACAAATAACTACAGTTTAATTTACTATAATTACCCTACTTAGCTTTAATATTTTGTGTGGACACACAGTACATAGAACAGTACAGCATAAGAACAGGCCCTTCAGCCCACAATGTCTGTGCCAGACATAATGCCAAGACAACCTCTTATCTGATGGTATCTATATTACTAAAAGTAAGATCTTGACCACTTCCTGTTTTTCTGTTTCGTGATTTTAGAAAAAACGCTTAAATATAGCCAATGAACTGGCCTCAACTACCTTCTGTGGCAGAGAATTCCAGAGATTCACCACTCTCTGTGAGAAAAATGTTTTCCTCATCTCGGTCCTAAAAGATTTCCCCCTTATCCTTAAAACTGTGATCCCTTGTTCTGGACTTCCCCAACATCGGGAACAATCTTCCTGCATCTAGCCTGTCCAACCCCTTAAGAATTTTGTAAGTTTCTATAAGATCCCCCCTCAATCTTCTAAATTCTAGCGAGTACAAGCCGAGTCTATCCAGTCTTTCTTCATATGAAAGTCCTGACATCCCAGGAATCAGTCTGGTGAACCTTCTCTGTACTCCCTCTATGGCAAGAATGTCTTTCTTTAGATTAGGAGACCAAAACTGTAACCAATACTCCAGGTGTGGTCTCACCAAGATCCTGTACAACTGCAGTAGAACCTCCCTGCTCCTATACTCAAATCCTTTTGCTATGAATGCTAACATACCATTCGCTTACTTCACTGCCTGCTGTACCTGCATGCCTACTTTCAATGACTGGTGTACCATGACACCAAGGTCTTGTTACATCTCCCCCTTTCCTAATCGGCCACCATTCAGATAATAGTCTACTTTCCTGTTTTTGCCACTAAAGTGGATAACCTCACATTTATCCACATTATACTGCATCTGCCATGCATTTGCCCACTCACCCAGCCTATCCAAGTCACCTTGCAGCCTCCTAGCATCCTCCTCACAGCTAACACTGCCCCCCAGCTTCGTGTCATCCGCAAACTTGGAGATGTTGCATTCAATTCCCGCATCCAAATCATTAATATATATTGTAAATAGCTGGGATCCCAGCACTGAGCCTTGCGATACCCCACTAGTCACTGCCTGCCATTGTGAAGAAGGGTCTCGACCTGAAACGTCACCCGTTCCTTTTTCTCCAGAGATGCTGCCTGTCCCGTTGAGTTACTCCAGCATTTTGTGTCTATCCTGAGATCTCTTGTTGAGGTGGTTGTGAATAGGATGTTTCCCTTTGTGGGCGAATCTTCAGCATTTAAAACTAAGGGATTGTTCATTTAAGCATTGATGAGCTGAATTATCAGTGAGTCAGGTGTCATTGATCAGTGGGTCACGTGTCTTTTGGGCTCTCTCCCTTAAAGGGCAGTGAAAGCACATGTTTTGTACACATTAAATACCAACAAATAATTAAAAACATTAACATAGAAGTGGATCAGCACCAATTCAAGAGAACAAAAGGATATAGGAAACTCAGTGGAAGTAGTCACTCGGTCCTACAAGTCTGCCATACAACTCAGTATGATCATGGCTTTGTACATATGTCCATACAATAATACATGAACAATATCAGCAACACAAATAAACCGCAAAGGTTCATCTTGACTGCCCCATTATTTCACCCAGTCAGAGGAATTCCCTTTGCTCAACTCATCATCTTCCCTCGCCTTATCTGCTAACTTGACAAACACATTTCTCTCCTTCTTACTTCTGATGAGGATCCCAGACTGAAAATATCAACCATATATTTTTACACAGATGCAACATGATCTTAGTTTCGTTTAGTTTAGAGATACAGCGCAGAAACAGGCCCTTCGGCCCACTAAGTTCACACTGAGCCACGGTCTCCATATATACACACACTCAGGCCAATTTACATTTATACCAAAGCCAATTAACCTACAAACCTGTGCGTCCTTGGAGTGTGGGAGGAAATCTAAAAAAAAAAACACGCGTTCATGGGAATATCGTACACCCTCCATACAGACAGCACCCGCAGTTGGAATCAAACCCGAGTTTCTGGCAACCAAGGTAGAAGTGCTTTCGCTGAGATATGTTTTCCAAAGTATTGTTTTTATTGCTTATACTTAAATTCCTTTAAATGATAGAGCAGTTTTCTTTGCCTTAACTTTAATTGTTTGAAATAATGATAAAGAAAATAGAGGTAGTTTTAGATGGAGAATAATAGAGAATGAAGTCCACCAACATGTTCAGTCACTAATCGAGGTAGGTTCATAGTGTCATTAATAGCAAGTGAAAAAATGTTCCGATGGAATGACCTTCCCTGTTGAGTGCAAAATTCAAATGGAGACAATAATATCCCCAGGAAGGGAAGTGAACATTCAAAATTACTTTGCGAACATAAGATCAGTGTGCAGGCTAATGGATAGGGGCAGACAGTCAGTCTGGGTAACAAATGAAAAATTCCAGGAAGTCCAAGCATTGGAACACTTCAGATTAATGTGACCATCACAATTAAATGGAAATTTAATTGTCAGAAAAGGAATGAAAAGATTTATCAGTACATGATTATCATTATCTGCTTTGAGAATTCTAGAGATCTTTGTCATTAATCTTTTCATACTTTTACCTACTGCTGCTCATTGAGAACAATCACCGTTGTCACAGTGATGCAGCAGTAGAGTTGCTGCGTTACATCGAATGCAGCGCCGGAGACCCTGGTTCGATCCTGACTGTGGGTGCTGTCTGTACGGAGTTTGTACATTCTCCCCGTGACCCGCGTGGGTTTACTCCGAGATCTTCGGTTAACTCCCACACTCCAAAGACATACAGGTTTTAATTGGCTTGGTAAGTGTAAAGATTGTCCTTAATGGGTGTAGGATGGTGTTAATGTACAGGGGATCGCTGTCCGCATGGACCTGGTGGGCCGAAGGGCCTGTTTCCGCGCTGTATCTCGAAACTAATGTTTTATTGATTCCCCCTTTCTGGTTTTTATCTTATTTTTTCTTCTCTCTCTTTCTGCGTATGCGAGAGAGTGGGAGCAAGAGACAAGATGCAAGGTTTGTATAAACTAGGTTGTGAGTGTTTGCAGAAGGGTGGGTAGCTGGTTATGTTAGAGATTATTCAGGAATTATAAAATTACTTAGATGAATCCAGCATTAATTCAAGCAAGAACCATTCTTCAGAATATAGGCACAAAATGCTGGAGTATCTCAGCGGGACAAGCAGCATCTCTGGATTTTTGGGTCAAGACCCTTCTTTAGACAGTTTCGGTCTCGACCCGAAACATTACCTATTCCATCTCTCTAGAGATCCTGCCTGTCCCGCTGAGTTACTCCATCATTTTGTGTCTATCTTTGGTGTAAACCAGCATCTGCAGTTTCTTCCAACACACTTATGATGAAAATTACCTGGAGTATGCCGGTGAGACAAGCAACACTGTTGGTTTAAGTGGGATCTATTTCAACATGAGAGGCATAACAGGTAACGCAGATGAACAGAGGGCATGGATAGGTACACACGACTGGTACGCTATTGCTGTTAATGAAACCCGGTTAAGGGAGGGACAGGACTGGCAGCTTAATATTCCACGTTACAGGTGCACCATCGGAAGCATTTTATCAGGATGCATCACAGCTTGGTTTGGGAACCGCTCCATCCAAGACCACAAAAAATTGCAGTGAATTGCGGACGCAGCCCAGACAATCACACAGACCAACCTCCCTTCCATTGACTCCATTTATACCTCACGCTGCCTCGGCAAGGCCAGCAACGTAATCAAGGACAAGTCGTACCGTGGCCACTCCCTCTTTTCCCCTTTCCCATCAGGCAAAAGGTACAGAAGTATGAAAACGCACACCTCCAGATTCAGGGACCGTTTCTTCCCAGTTGTTATCAGGCAACTGCATCATCCTAGCACATCCAGAGACCAGTGCTGAACTACGATCTACCTCTTTGGTGATCCTTGAACTATCCTTGATTGGGCTTTGCTGGCTTTACCTTGCACTAAATGTTATTCCCTTATAATGTGTCTATACACTGTAAATGGCTCGATTGTATCATGTATTGTCTTTCTGTTGACTGCTTAACATGCAACAAATGCTTTTCACTCTACCTCGGTACACGTGACAATAAACTAAACTGAACTAAACTAGGTGTTACAGGTGACACAAAGGCGGGGTAAAAGAGGAAGGGGGTGTTACTTTATTGATTAAGGAGAATGTCACAGCAGTAGCTTGGGATGGCATTACTGATGGTTTGTCAGTGGATGGAGCTGAGAAATAAGAAGGAGATGATCACCACGATGGGAGTGTGCGACAAGCCCCCTGATAGTCAATAGAAATTAAAAGAGCAAATATGCCAGTAGATTGCAGCCACTACAAGACTAGTAAAGTTGCCAAAGAAGGGGAGCTTAATTATCATAATATAGATGGAGACAGTCATAGTGCTAAGGATTTAGCTGGGGTGGAATTTTTCAAATGTCATACTCACACTAACTTTATTAGACAAGTATGTTTTGCAACATACGACAAATTTGAGTTGCCATACAGTCGTACTAATAAAAAGCAACAGAACACACAAAATACATTTTAACATAAACATCCACCACAATGACTCAACCCTGGGATAGAGGGTGACATTCTTTACTGTGATGGAAGGCGAAAATAAGTTCAATCTCTTCCCTTCTTTGTCCTCCAGTGGTCGTGAGCCTCTAACCTTCTGTTGACGGGACAATCTTACTCCCGTAGCCGGCGGCGGGCCCTCCGCGTCGGGGCGATCAAGCTCTTGCATCGGGGTGAATCTCAGCTCCCCCGTGTCGAGTGATCTACCCCGGGCCGGGGCTAGTCGACGTCGTACGGCTTTCCGCAGCTTCCCGACTCGGTCTCTCCCGAGACTGCGAGCCCTTGATGTTAAAGTCCGCAGAGTAGGATGTTTGTGGGCAAAGAAATGTCTGGAAAGTGGGATGGTTTTAATAGTCATTTGCGCGACAGGCCTGTAGTGATGTCGCGCGACTGTCACGCGAATATCGTCTAGCAGTACAACAATCATGCGCCAAGTGCTCTTGAGGGCTCTGTCTTTTTGGGAGCCATTTGCGATGTTGTTCGTACTTAGTCCGATCTGCGTGGCAAGGATTTTCCCAGTGAACATTTTTCAAAACTACTCGCGCTTTATACCTGGTGGTCATGTGGTGCGGCGCTCAAATGACGCTCCAATGGCGTATGGGCGGCGCATGGTTACGGACATTGACGCACAGTGATGCTAAATAAATTAGCATAGGCAATGTTCGTGCGTCACCGTGCGTAACCATTCGTCACCACGCGCTACACGTACGCCGTCAATACGTCACTGTTCGCCATCAGTACGTCAGTGTGCGCAAGCAATAGTCCACCACCCACCCAATACTCAACACTCCGTAGAGGGGGCGGGGCAGAGAGGGAGGGGAGAGCAGAGAGTGGGAACAGCTGATTGCATTTTCACTTCATTTCCATTGCCATTGCACTTTCAAGCACAGGTCAGGCTCATGCCAAACAGCTGATTGCATTTTTACTTCATTTCCATTGGCATTGCACTTTCAAGCACAGGGCAGGCCCAAGCCCAACAGCTGATTGCATTTTCACTTCATGTCCATTGCCAATGCAGTTTCAAGCACAGGGCAGGCCCAAGCCAAACAGCTGATTGCATTTTCACTTCATTTCCATTGCCATTGCACTTCCAAGCACATGGCAGGCTGAAGCCAAACAGCTAATTGTATTTTCATTACATTTCCATTGCCATTGCAGTTTCAAGCACATGGCAGGCTCAAGCCAAACAGCTGATTGCATTTTCAATTTATTTCCATTGCCATTGCACTTTCAAGCACAGGGCAGGCTCAAGCCAAACAGCTGATTGCATTTTCACTTCATTTCCATTTTCATTGCACTTTCAAGCACATGGCAGGTTCAAGCCAAACAGCTCATTGCATTTTCACTACATTTCCATTGCCATTGCAGTTTCAAGCACATGGCAGGCTCAAGCCAAACAGCTCATTGCAATTTCATTAAGGGCTAACAAATCATTTATTCAAGTACATTGCATACTCGGTGTTCTGTAGTTTCCCAGCTCAGACAGAGAGTCGTGACCTCTCCCTCGCCATCTTGCAGACAGACTGAGCCACGGCCACACATCTGGGTTTTATAGTCCCTCCCCCCTCACACCGGAAGGCCCGTGGCCTTCATGGCGGTGATTGACAGGAGGGAGAATCTCAAGATTTTTAACACGAATAAGTCTTTTATTTTTTATCAATGGGAAAAATCCCCGAGGCCTGCGCAGCTGAGGAGGACTCTGAGTAAGATGGCCAAAAAATCACACCCATATGCGGTAGCGTTTTTTCTAAAATCAAAGCACAGTGCAAACAGGAAGTGGTCAAGATGAGACTTTTAATTATATAGACTAGACCAAGTGGGGCCCGTTGGGTCCCGTCCCCTCAATGTGCGATTGCAGGGGTGGGGGGGGTGGCCTGCAGTGTCACACATACACTAACCACCCCACACGCGCACACACACACTAACCACCCACTCCCCACACTTACCACCCGCCCCCCACATACACACACTAACCACCCGCCCCCCCCACACACACACACATGTTAACCACCCCCCTTGATATCTATATTACTAAAAAACTAAATTTCCTGTTATTCTGCATAATGATTTTGGAAAAACCATGGAAAAACTTACGGCTGTGATTTTTGGTCATCTTAATCCGTCCCCCTCCGCTGCGCAGGACAAGAGTATTTTTCCCACCTATGAAAAATAAAAGAGTTATTAGTGTTTAAAAAATGTTGAGATTCTCCCTCCTGAAAGCCATGCCCCTTCCGGAGGGACTATAAAAGCCGGAAGTGTGGAGGAGCCTCAGTTCTCTGCAAGATGGGGGAGCGAGAGTTCGCAATTCTCAGTCTGAGCTGTGAATAACACTGAACTCATGTCTACTAAACTGTGAGTGGTTTTACTGACCTGTCAGTGCCCTTAATGTGGTTTGAAAATGTAGGTTGAAAATGCAAAAGTGTGTCTTGGTTTGAAAGTACTAAAGCTGTGTTGCCTTTGGTTTTGAAAGTGCTAAAGCTGTGTTGCCTTTGGTTATGAAAGTGTTAAAGCAAGCTGCCTTGCCTGTGGTTTTGAAAGTGCTAAAGCAAGCTGTGTTGCCTTTGGTTTTGAAAGTGCTAATGCAAGCTGCCTTGTCTTTGGTTTTGAAAGTGCTAAATCAAGCTGCCATGCCTTTGGTTTTGAAAGTGCTAAAGCGAGCTGCCTTGCCGAATTAGAGCTGCCTTGCCTAATTAGACCAGCCTTGCCTAATTAGACCTGCCTTGCCTAATTAGAGCGGCCTTGCCTTCTATATAATTAAATGTCTAATCTTGACCACTTCCTGTTTGCACTTTATATTGATTTTAGAAAAAACGCTACTACGTACGGCTGTGATTTTTGGCCATCTTACTCAGAGTCCCCCTCCGCTCGTCAGGCGCCGAGGATTTTTCCCATCGATGAAAAATCAGAGTTATTAGTGTTTAAATTTTTTTGAGGTTCTCTCTCATGTCAATCACGCCATGAAGGCCATGAAACTAATGGTGGTGGGTGGGGGGGGGGGAGAGAGAGGGGGAGGGTGGGGAGAGGGAAGAGGGGAGGGGAGAGTCTCTGCAAGATAGGGGAGAGGTCACAACTCGCTGCATTTAGTGGCCTTGCACCCTGCTTGAAATCATATAAAATTGCACTTGAATTTGGTGCCCTTGCACCCTGCTTGAAATGGAATTACAAGGAATAGCCGTGAGTCAACTGCGAGCCCACCAGCCATGAGTGATTGAGCTGCCTGCACAACAGGCTTGAGTGACTGTGCCGCCATCTCAAGAATCCATTCGGACCACAATGTCCATACTAGCCCTCTGGAAACCAGTTCCTTCAGTGCACAACACCCCTACGCTAGCGCTCCAGAAAGCCCCCACCCCCCACGGGCCACCAATATTGGAAATGGTGGAGAGGTGGAATATTGCATTGGGGGACCAGCCCTCCCATGTGATGCTGGGACCCAATGGGTTCCACTTAGTATAGTTATATTAATATTATTCATTGGCTCCTTTTACCCCAACCCCGCCCTATCCACTGACGCATAGCCCCCAACTCGCAGGCGCATCTTGAGAGGGGAGGGGGGGATAGAGAGTGTGGGAGAGACAGAGCGAGAAGGGCAGAGACAGAGGGAAAGGGGGCAGAGACAGAGAGAGAGCTCAGAGACAGAGAGAGTGGTGGGAGAGCGTGGGAAGAGAAGGGGAGGGAGAGGGGGGGAGAGAGAGGGGGAGGGTGGGGAGAGGGAAGAGGGGGAGGGGAGGGGAGGGGAGATAGAGGAGGAGGGGGAGGGAGAGGTGGTAGGCAGGGGGGAGAGAGTGTGGGTGGGTGAGGAAGGGGGAGAGAGGAGGGGAGAGCGGTGAGTAAGGGGGGAGAGAGGAGGAGGGGGGAGAGGTGAGGAAAGTGTGAGAGGAGGAGGGAAGTGAGGCGGGCAGCTCGTGGCCGGGCAGCTCGCAGACAGGCAGCTCACGGGGGGACATCACTCGCAGACGCAGCAAGCAGAGCCATTGTGACGTCCTCAGCCAAAGCCCTCGATTTTCATTTCAAAGTTATTTCAGATTCTTGAACATTTTGCTTAATAATTCGAGAAATAATGCATGAAATATTCAGGTAATGCGATTTTCGACCACAGCATAAATCTCTATCGGAATATGTAAAAATGTTACCATTACCGCATTGTTTTTTGAGAAGATGTAATCGTACATACACAAACAAATCCACACATCCACATACAAGATCAGAGTTTTATAGTTAGAAGGATATAGATTAAAGGAAAGCAAATGACAAGAGAGAGAATTAGGGGCTTCAGAAACCGAAGTAGTCATCTATGTGTGGAGCCACAGGAGATGGGCAAGGTCCTCAATGAATATTTCTCCTCTGTTTTGATAGAGATGTCTCTAGGACAGTCCCTATTACATTCAAGGGAGGTACGGGACATTCTAGGGCATATGAGAGTTGATACATCGTCTGGGCCTGATCAGGATGTTGTAGCAAGCTGGAGAATAAAATTCATTGACTGCTATGCAACTGCGAGGTGTGACAAGGAACATTGGAACAACTGCTAACCATAAATCTGTAATATGCGGCCTGTCTTTTGGGCAGGTGGCTATTGAAAAGTAATTACGTGATAGCTTAAAATGGACTGGTCATACCCCACTGTGGAGTTGAGGAGTAAAGCATAGTTCTCCTTCGTTATTTTATTCATGCTCTTTGTCTAATAGTTCCCCATTTCAAAGCTACATTTATATATACCCGAGGAATGGGCTCGACCCTCCAAACCAATCCTATCCATGTACCTGTCTAATTGTTTCTTAAACATTGCGATTGTCCCTGCCTCAACTACCTCCTCTGGCAGCTTGTTCCATAC
The DNA here is from genome assembly GCF_010909765.2 of Amblyraja radiata. Classification (NCBI taxonomy): domain Eukaryota; kingdom Metazoa; phylum Chordata; class Chondrichthyes; order Rajiformes; family Rajidae; genus Amblyraja; species Amblyraja radiata. The sequence goes on from NC_045961.1 coordinate 13,527,568, forward strand.
ATCCACCACCCATTATATGGAAAAGTTACTCCTTAGATTCCTATTAAATCTTTTCCCCTTCAACTTAAACCTATGTTCTCTGGCCCTCAATTCCCTTGCTCTGGGCAAGGGACTCTACCTGATCCATTCCTCTCATGATGTTATGCACCTGCATAAGATTACCCCTCATCATCCTGCTTTCCAAGGAATAGTCCCAGCCTACTCAACCTTCCCCTATAGTTCAGACTCTCCAGTAAATCGCAAATCTTCTCTGTATCCTTTCCACCTTCAACAGCAACATTGCTGTTGGAGGAAATATTCAAACTAAAAAGAAATATAGCAATTGGGGTCCCTTCTATCCAAGTCCAGCCTGTCAGATTCAGATTCAGATTCAGATTCAACTTTAATTGTCATTGTCCGTGTACAGTACTGAGACAACGAAATGCATTTAGCGTCTCCCTGGAAGAGCGACATAGCATATGATTTGAATAAATATTTACATTAGCATATATACAGACATAGTGTTTTTCCTGTGGGAGGAGTGTCCGGGGGGGGGGGGGTGATTGGCAGTCACCGAGGTACGTTGTTGAGTAGAGTGACAGCCACCGGGAAGAAGCTGTTCCTGGACCTGCTGGTCTGGTAACGGAGAGACCTGTAGCGCCTCCCGGCTGGTAGGAGGGTAAACAGTCCATGGTTGGGGTGAGAGCAGTCCTTGGCGATGCTGAGCGCCCTCCGCAGACAACGCTTGCTTTGGACAGACTCAATGGAGGGGAATGAGGAACCGGTGATGCGTTGGGCAATTTTCACCACCCTCTGCAATGCGTTCCGGTCGGAGACAGAGCAGTTGCCATACCATACTGTGATACAGTTGGTAAGGATGCTCTCGATGGTGCAGCGGTAGAAGTTCACCAGGATCTGAGGAGACAGATGGACCTTCTTCAGTCTCCTCAGGAAGAAGAGACGCTGGTGAGCCTTCTTGATCAGAGTTGAGGTATTGTGGGTCCAAGAGAGGTCATCGGAGATGTTAACACCAGGAACCTGAAGCTAGAAACACGTTCCACCTCCGTCCCGTTAATGTGGATGGGGGTGTGCGTGCCGCCCCTGGACTTCCTGAAGTCTACAATGAGCTCCTTGGTCTTCTTGGAGTTAAGGGCCAGGTTGTTGTCAGCGCACCATGCTGCTAAGTGCTGGACCTCCTCCCTGTAGGCCGACTCATCGTTGTTGCTGATGAGGCCAATCACCGTTGTATCATCTGCATACTTGATGATGGTGTTAGTACCATGTACAGGTGTGCAGTCATAGGTGAAGAGGGAGTAGAGGAGGGGGCTCAGCACACAACCCTGTGGAACGCCGGTCGGTGTTCAGGGTGAGGGTTGAAGAGCTGTGCTTGTCTAACCTAACAGACTGTAGTCTGTTGGTTAGAAAGTCCAGTATCCTGTCACTAAGTTTGTGTAGGAAGAAACCGCAGATGCTGGTTTAAACCGAAGATAGACATAAAAAGCTGAAGTAACTCGAGCGGGACAGGCAGCATCTCTGGAGAAAAGGAATGGGCGACATTTCCCCGAATTGTCACCCATTCCTTCTCTCCAGCGATGCTGCCTGTCCCGCTGAGTTACTGCAGCATTTTGTGTCTCCCTTTGATATATATCCTACAGGTGCTGATTCCATCTTTCCTGTGGGACTAATTAAACTTCATCTCAGTACAATTATCCTGACAGCAGCAATTTAAGCTGTCAAGTTTTTTTTCTATCCCTGGATGGCGGTCCAACGATGTATAAAATCAGGAGATAGACACAAAATGCTGGAGTGACTCAGCAGGACAGGCAGCATCTCTGGAGAGAAGGAATGGGTGACGTTTCAGGTCGAGACCCTTCTTCAGATTAGCCAGGGGAAATGGAGACGACAGATTTAGACGATGATGAAGAAAAACAAATGAATGAAAGATTTACAATAAAGTAATGATGATAAAGGAAACAGGCCATTGTTAGCTGTGTCTTGGTGAGAATGAAAATCTGCGGTGACATGGGTGGAGGAGGGATGGAGAGAAGGGATGCAAGGGTTACTTGAAGTTAGAGAATTCAATGTGTTCACTACTGGGCTGTAAGCTGCCCAAGCAAAATATGAGATACTGTTCTTCAATTTGCTCACTCTGACAGGAGGCCTAGGACAGAAATGTCCGTGTGGGAATGGGAAGGAGAGGTTAATTGTTGAGCAACCGGGAGATCAGGTAGGTCCAGGCGGAGTGAGCGAAGGTGTCCAGCGAAATGATCGCCCAGTCTACGTTTGTTATTACCGATGTTTCAGAATCCACATCTTGGACAACGGATACAGTAGATGAGGTTGGAGGAGGAGCAAGTGAACCTCTGCCTCATCTGACAGGACTGTCAGGGTCCCTGGACTGAGTCGAGGGGGGAGGTACAGGGACAGGTGTTGCATCCCCTTCAGTTACAGGGGAAGGAGGTGGTGGTTTGGATAGGAGTTAAACAGAGAGTTGCGGAGGATCTTCACCCCTCTCTGCAAAAGGCAGAGACGGGTGAAGATGGGAAGAAGTGACTCCTGGTGGGATCTACATACATTGACTGCTATGCCACTGTGAAATATGAAAAAGAACATTGGAACAACTGCTAACCATGAATCTATAATATATGGCCTGTCTTTTTCTCCGTGGATTGTCACCTTGTCGTGGTGGAGAAGCTTGTGTGGACCTGAGATCCTGAGAGCGATGCCGTCTGGAGCTATGCTCCCGGTAGGGATATCCATGGTGGTACGATCGAGGGGGAGGTCTCTGACAAAGAGCAATCCAACCAAGACCTCAATGGCGGAACAGGCAGAGGATGATGGCTGACTTTAGTGGAGCGTCACAACGGCTGGGAAGGCGGATGAAGGCTGCAGCAGAAAAGGGCCTCCGGACGTCTTGGACTCCATGCCACTGGATTCTGACCCAGATCTGTCAAGACCTTGGCTGTCTGTGCACCAGTCTCTCCATGTTAGTCATGCACAGGCATCCTCTATATACGGAATAGCACCCTGGAGACACCCATGGTCAACCATGACCGAAGGGGCCTAAGAAGGCCTGCCTTTTGGGCAGGTGGTTATTAGAAAGTAATTAAATGATAACTTAAAATGGACTGGACATCTTCCACTGTGGAGCTGTGCACTAAAGCATAGTTCTCTTTCATTATTTTAGTCATACTCCTTGTCTAATAGTTTCCCATTTCAAAGCTACATTAATATATATCCTACAGGTGCTGATTCCATCTTTCCTGTGGGACTAATTAAACTTCATCAGAGTACAATTATCCTGACAGCAGCAATTTAATCTGTCAAGTTTTTTTCAATCCCAGGATGACGAACAAATGATGTATAAAATCAGGAGATAGACACAGAATGCTGGAGTAACGCAGCGGGACAGGCAGCATCTCTGGAGAAAAGGAATGGGTGATGTTTCGGGTCGAGACCCTTCTTCAGACTAGTCAGGGGAAAGGGGAATGAGAGATATAGAAGGTGATGTAGAGAGATATAGAACACATGAATGAAACATATGCAAAAAAGTAATGATGATAAAGGAGACAGACCATTGTTAACTGTTTGCTAGGTGAGAACGAGAAGCTGGTGTGACTTAAGTGGGAGAACGATGAAGAGAGAGGGAATGCAAGGATTACTGGAAGTTAGGTAAATCATTATTCATACCACTGGGCTGTAAACTGCCCAAGCAAAATATGAGATGCTGTTCCTCCAATTTGCGTTTAGCCTCACTTTGAGAATGGAGGAGGCCCAGGACAGAAAGGTCAGTGTGGGAATGGGAAGGAGAATTAAAGTGGTTGGCATCTGGGAGATCAAGTAGGTCCATGCGGACTGAGCGAAGGTGTTTAGCAAAACGATCTTCCAGTCTATGTTTGGTCTCGCCGGTGCATAAGTAATGTAAATCAGGAGAATTTCCTGTGATGTATAACACTGGTAATACTCGGCCTCCACACTACATTCCCACTTAAACAAAGGAAGGTGTGAATCAGAATGATAGTACCATGAACTTCAGAAAGTCCCTATAAAAACAAAATATTATTAAACTCCACAATCATGAAACAAGTCTACAAATTACTAGTTGCATTGGTATGTCAGTCCAGGTTTAATCCTGTCGATACATTTAGAAACATAGAAACATAGAAAATAGTTGCAGGAGTAGGCCATTCGGCCCTTCGAGCCTGCACCGCCGTTCAATATGATCATGGCTGATCATCCAACTCAGTATCCTGTACCTGCCTTCTCTCCATACCTCTTGATCCCTTTAGCCACAAGGGATAGTGTAAGTAAACTAATTAATGGTCTGAGAAAGTCATAGCATGATAAGGAGCTGTCCCACTGCGGGGACCTAATCCGTGAGTTCTGGCAAGTTTGCTCTCATACTTGCAGCATGGTCAACACGAGGTCGTAGGAGGTCTTTGTAACTCTCCTTCATGCTCGGGAGTAGTTCTCACGTACTCGAGGCCTCAGCTAGGTTGCGGCGTATTTTTCACCATGTTGCAAAAATGCCCGCGAGTAAAAAAAGGTCACCATGGAAAAAAATCGATACTTTTTTTACTCGTAGGTTTAGTCGAGTTAGTTCATTGTAGGTCGGCCTTTAGTTATTTGTAGGTAATCGGTAGTCGAAGGTAATCGAAGGGAGTCGAAGGTAGTCATAGTTAATCTTCAACATAGTCGGAGGGAGGTCGAAGGGAGGTCGAAGGAGATTGAAGGAGGTCGTCTTCACTCTCCACTATTCGGTGTTCAATTTTCCCGAAGCTAGTCGTAGCTAGTCTTCAACATAGCCGAAGGAGGTCGAAGGAGGTCTTCAACATGACACTTTTTCAAACTCTCCGAAGCTCTGCTAAACTCACCAATTAGCTCACCGTGGTGGGACAGGCCTTTCCAGTGTGGAAACAGGCCCTTCGGCCCAACTTACCCACACCGGCCAACATGTCCCAGCTACATTAACCCCACCTGCCCGCGTTTGGCCCATATCCCTCCAAACCGATCCTATCCATGTACCTGTCTAATTGTTTCATAAACATTGCGATTGTCCCTGCCTCAACTACCTCCTCTGGCAGCTTGTTCCATACATCCACCACCCATTATATGGAAAAGTTACTCCTCAGATTCCTATTAAATCTTTTCCCCTTCACCTTAAACCTATGTTCTCTGGTCCTCAATTCCCATGCTCTAGGCAAGAGACTCTACCTGATCCATTCCTCTCATGATGTTATGCACCTGCATAAGATTACCCCTCATCATCCTGCTTTCCAAGGAATAGTCCCAGCCTACTCAACTTTCCCCTATAGTTCAGACTCTCCAGTAAATCGTAAATCTTCTCTGTATCCTTTCCACCTTCAACAGCAACATTCCTGGTGGAGGAAATATTCAAACTAAAAAGAAAAATAGCAATTGGGGTCCCTTCTATCCAAGTTCAGCCTGTCACTAAGTTTGTGTAGGACAAAACCGCAGATGCTTGTTTAAACCGAAGATAGACATAAAAAGCTGAAGTAACTCGAGCGGGACAGGCAGCATCTCTGGAGAAAAGGAATGGGCGACATTTCCCCGAATTGTCACCCATTCCTTCTCTCCAGGGATGCTGCCTGTCCTGCTGAGTTACTCCAGATTGTTGTAGCTATTTTCTGAAACCTAGGTTCATTGGTGGCTCAGGCTCTGAATCTGGCCTGATTTGAAGTTTTTGTGGTGGAATGATATTATTGAAGCTCCTGTCATTAAATATTGATAAGGTCCCTATCTTCATCCGATAAAATCTCAAATGTTAAATAATAACAATTGCCAAACCCATTCACATTCAAACTATGAAACCAACTATTGACTCCTGTGACATCAATAAGATGGACAGAATATTCAATTTTTTAAATAATCAATTCCAGGATTAAATGCACTGCAGAAGCCAGGTCAACACTGTTATCAACATTACAATACCATACAATACAATAATACTTTATTAACCAAGTATGTGTTGCAATATACGAGGAATTTGATTTGCCATACAGTCATACAAATAAAAAGCAACAGAACACACAAAATACATAAACATAAACATGTTTAACATAAACATCCACCACATTGACTCCTCCACATTCTTCACTGTGATGGATGACGACAACAAGTTCTTACGTTCTTTGTTCTCCCGCGGTCGGGGGCCTTGAGCATTCTGTTGACAGGATGATCTTACTCCCATAGCCGGTGGCGTTTGGGCCCTTGGCATCGGGGTGATTAAGCTCCTGCATCGGGGTGGGGGGGGGGGGGGGGGGGGGGGGATCTCAGCTTCCACAATGTTAGAGCTTGCACAATACAAATATTACAAAATGGCACGTGTGATAATATATTTTTTAAATCATTTTTTTGCTTCTCCATGAGATAGTAGGTGACGGACAAATGGTAGACAATGTTGCAAGCAGTTACAATGGATTACTCTGAAAATTCAAGCAAAGGTAATTATTAATCCTATTTGTCATAATTTATTCATTCCCTCACATGACTGTGTATTTACGATCCATGTGATTGTTTAGTTTAGAGATACAGTGTGGAAACAGGCCCTTCGGCCCACCGAGTCTGCACCGACCTGCGATCCCCGCACATTAACACTATCCCACACACACTACGGACAATTCATATATATACCAAGCCAATTAACCTACAAATATGTCCGTCTTTAGAGTGTGGGAGGAAACCGAACTTCTCGGAAAAAAATCCCATACAGGTTTTCGGGAAGAATGCACAAATTCTGTACAGACAGAACCCGTAGTCAGGATCGAATCCGGATCTCTGGCGCTGTAAGCGCTTATACGGCAGGAACTCTACCGCTGCTACACTGTGCTGCCCTTGAGGCAGTAATTCTCCTCATTGCATATAAGCCCCCATGACCTCTAATTCTCTTTTTGATTTGTAGTACTTTTTTAATTAAACCACTCTATATCAACTATCTGTGTCTACCAAGAGTCTTCATCAATTGGCCATGATGTGCTTTGACATACAGTTTAAGGCATAGTAAAGGCTGGATGTTCCTTGTTCCTGCTTTTATTTGGCTTGATATATTCTGAATTAATTAAGGTTAAAAAAAAGCCTGAGCTTGCTTAAAGCCTTGGTCATCTCATATGCACCATCTGGTGGTAGGTTGCAGAATATGAAACCTGATTAACCTTTTGATTGAAGAATTCCAACACGGGGCAATATTGATTTGCATGTTCATTATACTTCCCACCTGGTGCACAAGAAGGATTGAATTGAAGTTCATTTAATTTATCCTGATGCATAAATGACTTCAAGGATACAAAACAGAATTAAGAAGAAATATATTTCCCACACTTTAAAAATATATTTCCCACATGTTAAACTCAGGCCAAAATATAATAAGAGATGCATGCATTTAAGCTGTGGTATGTGGATGAACATGTAGTCATGGAGAAAATGAACCAAATGAAATGACAGACAAACATGGTTTGCTATGATTATTAACAGAAACATGGTTGAACAGAATTGCATTGCATTTGAGGTCTGAAGATGGGTCTCGACCCGAAATGTCGCCTATTTCCTTCGTTCCATAGATGCTGCCTCACCCGCTGAGTTTCTACAGCATTTTTGTCTACCTTCGATTTTCCAGCATCTGCAGTTCCTTCTTAAACATAATAATAATAATAATGTACATTATTCCATTATTATTACATGCTTCTGTCGGCATAATCTAACGACAACCAATATTTGTCAGCACACACAGACACACGCATGTACTTCCAGCTGAAAATTCTCCTATTGGCTGCTATAAAAATAAAATCTCATTTTTATCAACATCAAAATGGAAATGGCAACACTTTCTTTTCTCGTTATCTCCCTCAGCATGTTTTTCCGTGGTTATCTTATTTGTACTGTATTTGATCTCTATTACCAACACAGTGTTTTCGAGTACATGGATGAACTGCGTCAAGGGTGAGGATTCTCATAACACAGTAAATATTTAGCAGAAAAGCAAAGTGGAACTCTTGATCCGCGGATGAGATTAAGCTTGGCTACTTATGGCTACTCTAGGAGTTACTTTCCTGCTCCGTAGAAACCATTTAATTTTCTATCATCCCAGTGCCAAAGGTAAGTAAGGTAGTGTACCTTAATGGCTACTATCCAGTGGCTCTGATATCTACCATCATGAAGTGCTTCAAGGCTGGTGATGTTGCACTTCCACTCCCAGCCAAGAAGGCTCACCCATTCCTTCTATCCAGAGATGCTGTCTGTCCCGCTGAGTTACTCCAGCATTTTGTGTCTATCTTCAGCGTTGATACAAGCAGTTTGCTTACCATCGCAACAGGTTCACAGCAGATGCCATCTCCCTGGCCCTAAACTTATCTCTGGAATACCCAGACAACAGGGACTCCAATGTTAGACTTCTATTTATTGACTTTTTCACACAGAGGGTGTTAGATGGAAGAAACAAGCTGCCAGAGGAGCTAGTTGAGGCAGGGACTGTCCCAACATTTAAGAAACTGCGAGACAGGTACATGGATAGGACAGGTTTGGAGGGTTACGGACCAAACGCGGGCAGGTGGGACTGGTGTAGCTCTGACATGTTGGGCCGAAGGGCCTGTTTCCACGCTGTATCACTCAATGAATATAGCTCTGCTTTCAGCACCGTATTCCCATCCAAACTCATCTCTAAACTCCAGAATCCGCTCCCCCCTCTGCAACTGGATCTTTGACCTACTGATCTGCAGACATCAATCAGTGAGGGCAGGTGACAAAACCTCTTCCACAATAACTTTCAATACCTGTGACCTTCAAGGATGTGTTCTCAGTCCCCTACTACACTCCCCTTACCCCCACAACTGTATGGCCAAATTCAACTCTAACTCCATCTACATGTTTGAAGCCAACAACACTGTGGTGGGCCAGATGGCGGCGCACACAGTTGCGGCAGCTCAATGTTCTTTCGGTCGGTGCTTGGTGCTTTTTGTGTACGTGTTGTTTTTTGTCCTGTGTACTTTCTGTCGGGCGAACAACATCTACGGCCAGCATGATCTCCTTAGGATTGGAGCTGGTCACGAGCGGAGTGTTACAGCCGAGTTTGTCCGTTCACACATGATCCCGGTGGACATAGCAAGGAGCCCCGACTCTCCGTGGATCACCATCCCCGCGGGGAGGAGGTGAAGGCGGCGCAGAGAGAGAAGGCAAAAGCGAGGCTGCAGGGCTGACGCGCTAGCCAGGCTACGGAGGCAGCCACTGAAACCATCGCTTCCCAGCCTGTTTCTCACGAACGCCGGATCCCTCGCTAACGAGATGGATGAACTGAGGCTACAGACTGCAGCTAACAACGCCGTGAAGGACACCTGCATTCTATTGATCACGGAGACCTGGCTTCATTCTTTCATTCCGGACTCTGCTATCGAGCTAGCAGGTTACACCGCACAGCGTCATGACAGGACAAGAGACTCCGGTAAGAGCAGAGGAGGAGGGCTTTTTGTGTACGTGAACAACACCTGATGTACAAACACAGTGATTGTGGACAGTCACTGCTCCCCGGACCTGGAGTATGTGACTGTTAAATGCAGGCCCATTTATCTCCCTAGAGAGTTTACTGTCGTCATGATAACTGCTGTGTACATACCACCTGATGCTAATGCTAACTCGGCTATCGGACATTTGTATGGTAGCACTAGCAGTCAACAGAACACATATCCTGACGCTGTTCACATCATAGCAGGGGACTTTAATCACGTGGACTTGAAGGCAATGCTCCCCAAATTCTACCAGCATGTTAAATGTGCGACAAGAGGAGCTAACACACTGGACAAGGTCTACTCCAACATCAAGCTGGGCTACAGGGCTAAACCACTACCACACCTGGGTCAGTCGGACCATATGTCCCTGCTTTTAATTCCTGCATATGCCCACCTCAGGAAAACCGCTCCTACCATCACACCCTGGCCTGATGGTGCATCTCAGCAGCTGCAGGACTGCTTCGACAGGACCAACTGGGATGTGTTTGAACACCGGGACCTGGAGGTGTTCACAGACAGTGTACTATGTTACATTAAAAACTGCATGGACACGGTCACAGTGGACAAACGCATCCGGGTCTACCCCAACCAGAAGCCCTGGATGACCCGGGAGGTCCAGCGGCTGTTAAAAGAGAGGAACACCGCTTTTAGGTCTGGCGATAGGGCTTTATAAAGCACGGCCCGAGCTAACCTGAAGAGAGGCATCAGAGAGGCCAAATCAGACTACAGGAGGAGGATAGAGGACCACCTGGACAGTAATAACAGCAGGCAGGTGTGGCAGGGGATCCAGTATCTCACCAACCACAAGACCAACCTTGGAGCTGCTGAAGGTGACGCCTCATTGGCAGAGGAGCTGAACCTCTTCTTTGCTCGCTTTGAAGTGGAGCCACCAGAGACAGCCACATCACACCATATGGTCCACAGCAGCCATCAAAGTTGCTCCACCACCAAATGAACAACCCCTCAGTCTCTCCACCTCTGCTGTACAAGATGCACTGAGCAAGGTGAATGAGCGCAAAGCTGCCGGCCCCGATGGCATCCCTGGCCGGGTGCTTAGGGCATGTGCTGGACAACTATCCCGAGTCTTTACCGACATTTTCAATCACTCACTGGCCCAGGGTGTTGTCCCCACTTGCCTCAAGACATCAACCATCGTGCCAGTGCCCAAACAGTCAGCCACAGGGAGCCTCAACGATTTCCGCCCAGTGGCACTCACCCCTGTCATTGCTAAGTGCTTTGAGCGGCTGATCTTGGCTCACCTCAAAGCCAGCCTCCCCCCACACTGGACCCCCATCAGTTTGCCTACCGGGCCAACAGGTCTACAGAGGACGCCATATCGGCGGCCCTACACTCTGCCCTGACCCACCTGGACAACAACAACTCCTACATCAGGTTGCTGTTCATTGATTTCAGCTCCGCTTTCAACACTGTCATCCCCGCCAGCTTGATCACCAAACTCAGCGGGCTTGGCATCTCCACCTCCCTCTGCAACTGGACACTGGATTTCCTCACCAACAGACCACAGTCTGTTAGGGTCAACAACCTCAACTCCACCACTATAACACTGAACACCGGCGTGCCACAGGGCTGTGTGCTCAGCCCTCTCCTCTACTCCCTCTTCACCCACGACTGCATCCCTAAGTACGGATCCAACGCCATCATTAAGTTTGCTGACGACACCACGGTGGTAGGACTGATCAGTGACAACGATGAGTCAGCCTACGGAGAGGAGGTCCAGCACCTGACAACCTGGTGTGCCAATAATAACCTCGTCCTCAACTCCAAGAAGACGAAGGAACTTATTGTCGACTTCAGGAAGGTCAGAGGGGGCAGACATACCCCCATCCACATAAATGGGACTGAGGTGGAGCGCGTCTCCAGCTACAAATTCCTCGGGGTACACATCTCGGAGGATTTGTCCTGGTCCCTCAACACCTCCAAGCTGATCAAAAAGGCACAGCAGCGCCTTTACTTCCTGAGGAGGCTCAAGAAAGCCCACCTGTCCCCCCAGATCCTGACCAACTTCTACAGGTGTACCATCGAGAGCATCCTGACCGCCTGCTTCACGGTATGGTACAGCAGCTGCACTGTTGCGGACAGGAAGGCACTACAACGGGTGGTGAAAACCGCGCAGCACATCATCGGCGCCCCGCTCCCTGCCATGGATGCCCTCCACCGAAAATGGTGTCTGAAACGAGCTGGGAAGATCATTAAAGACCCCTCCCACCCCAATCATGGACTGTTTGCCCTCCTCCCATCAGGGAGGCAGTACAGGAGCCTCAGGTCTCGTACCAGTAGGATGAGGAACAGCTTCTACAATCATACCGTCGCATTGCTGAACTCGGAGTCCTGCCGATAGATTCCTCCGGTCCCTCCGTCCCCATTGTTTAATTATTCTGCATTTTCTATTGTTCTGTATCCTATTTTTTTTTTAAATTTCTATATTGCACTACTACTACGGACTGACGCAAAACTGCATTTCGTTGTACCGATACTAAGTATTTGTGCAATGACATTAAAGTTGAATTGAACCCTCAAAATAGAGGAGCATGAGGTGAGGCGCACGCTGCGGGCCATCAATCCAAGGAAGGCTACTGGACCCGACAGCGTCTCTGGACGCGTGCTGAAGGACTGCGCAAACCAGCTGGCTGGAGTCTATACGAGGATTTTCAACCAGTCTCTGGCCCAGTCCACTGTTCCACCCTGTCTGAAGTCCTCCACCATAGTCCCCTTGCCCAAAAACCCACATCTCCAGCCTCAACGACTACCGGCCAGTTGCACTCACACCAGTGGTGATGAAGTGTTTTGAAAAACTGGTCCGGGGTCATATCACATCACTCCTGCCCCGAAGCTTTGACCCCCACCAGTTTGCGTACAGAGCGAATAGATCTACAGAGGACGCTGTAGCCACAGCTCTCCATGCTGCACTGTCCCACCTGGAGCAGCGGGGGAGCTACGTGCGGATGCTCTTTGTGGACCACAGCTCTGCTTTTAACACCATCCTTCCCCACAAACTGGTGGACAAACTGGGGGACTTGGGACATCCACACTCCACCTGCATGTGGATAAATAGCTTCCTGTCGGGTCGCAGCCAGAGAGTCAGAGTGGGCCATCACACATCCACGGCCCTCAGCCTCAGTACCGGCTCTCCACAGGGCTGCGTGCTGAGCCCCCTGCTCTACACCATCTACACACATGACTGCACCCCCGCCCACCACAGCAACACCATTGTCAAATTTGCGGATGACACTACGGTGGTGGGGCTCATCTCTGGGGGGGGGGGGGGGGGGGGGGGATGAGTACGCCTACAGGGATGAGGTGGAGCAGCTGACAGTGTGGTGTGGAGAAAATAACCTGCTCCTCAACACCTTAAAGACAAAGGAAATAATAATAGACTACAGGAAGAAGAAAACGGACATTACACCATTAATCATCAGAGGGGACTGTGTGGAGAGGGTGGCAGATTTCCGCTTCCTGGGAATCCACATTGAGGAGGACCTGACATGGAGCGTGAACACCTCTGCGTTGCTGAAAAAGGTCCAGCAGAGACTGCACTTCCTGAGGGTGCTCAGGAAGAACAACGTCACCCAGAGACTGCTGCTGCCCTTTTATCGGTGCTCCATAGAGAGCATCCTAACATACTGTGTATGCGTGTGGTACACCAGCTGCACAGCGGCTAAGAGGAAAGTGCTCCAGAGGGCCATTGACAACGCCCAGAAGATTGTCGGCTACCCTCTCCTCAACTTGGAGGACTTACACAGTTCCCGCTGTCTCAAGAAATCCCAGAACATTATAAAGGACATTTCCCACCCCGGACACTCCCTGTTTGACCTGTTACCGTCAGGCAGATGGTACAGATCAATGAGGACAAGGACAAACAGACTCAAAAACAGTTTTTATCCCACAGCAATAACTACACTTAATATAGCCACCAAATGAGTGCAGGTGCGCTACATACCAAAGGGATTGTACAATCGACAGAAGAATGTATGGTTGTGTGTTTATGCTTGGTTTTTTCATGTTATTTATTTTAGTTGTTTATTTCAGATATTTCTCTTTTACGTATCATTAGCTTTTAGATAATGTGTGAATGGTGCACTGACTGGTTGGCATTTTTAATTTTGTTGTACATGTTTACATGTTATAATGACAATAAAGCACCTATCTATCTAAATCACAAGCCATGACAAGACGGAGCATAGGAAATTCAAGACAAAGGACTTGTTATTGACTTCAGGAAACATGGTGAAGAACAGGCCCCCAATCAGTGTAGGAAGGAACTGCAGATGCTGGTTTACACTGAAGATGGACACAAAATGCTGGAGTAACTCAGCGGGACAGACAGCATCTCTGGAGAGAAGGAATGGGTAACATTTCGGGTCTAGACCCTTCTTCACTCTGAGAGTCAGGGAAGAGGGAGACATAGAGATAAGGAAGTGTAAGGTGTGAAAATGAGACATCAATCAGCATCAGCGGTGCAGATATAGAAATGGTTGAGAGCTTCAAGTTCCTTGGCGGTAACACTACCAATGATCTGGTGGACTAACCAAATTGCTGTGGCACCCAAGAATGCACACCAGTGACTCTGCTTACTCAGAAGACTAAGAAAATCTGCAAGTTCTCTAAGATGGTGCCCAACCTAGGTGACTATTTGCATGCTAGCCACAGAGGCAGATCTACAGTCACATATTACAATCACTCCACACTCTTAAATCTCTACTTCTACAGTTACACCCTGTAAATGGCTCAATTGAATCATGTCTTGTCTTTCTGCCGACTGGTTAGAATGCAACAAAAGCTTTTCACTGTACACATGACAATAAACTAACCTGAATTGAACTAAAATGCTACAGATGCATCATTGAAAGCGTTCTGTCAGGTTGATTTGGGAACAACTCTGCCCAAGACTGCAAGAAATTACATTGAGTTGTGAATATAGCCCAGACCACCACACGGACTAGCCTTCCAATCATTAACTCCATCTACACTTCACGCTGCCTCAGAAAAACCGCCAACATAATCAAAGATTCATGCAACACTGGCCAGTCCTTCTTCTTTCTGCCTCCATCCAACAGAAGGTAAAGAAGCTTGAAAGCATTGTCCACCAGACTCAGGAACAGCTTTTTCCCCTCCATTATCAGGCTTTTGAATCATCCTTCCATAAGCTAGGGTACTGCTCGATTCACCTCTACTCCATTGAGGACATTGAACTTCATCTAAGGAATTGATGCTCTACAATGCTCTCAAATGTTGTAAATTACATTTCTGCACTCTAATCCTTTGCTCCATCTATTGTACCAATGTTTGAACTGATTGGTTCTATGTATGCGAAAACTGATCTCTTTGGATAGCATGCAAAACAAAGCTTTTCAATGTAGATGATTAAGTGATAATAATGAACATAAACCTAAACATCTAGTGCAGGGAGGAACTGCAGATGCTGGTTTACACCGAAGATAGACACAAAAAACTCAGCGGGACAGGCAGCATCTCTGAGGACAAGGAATAGGTGAAGTTTCGGGCCGAGACCCTTCTTCAGACACCTAGTTTCAGTTCATGCAGAGTTCTGCTCCTCATGCACTGACACAGAGTGAATGATCGAGCTCCAAGCCTCTCTTAGTCCATTAATCCTCGCACAGCGCAGAAATGGTGCTGCCTCATGGGTCTACAGGCAGCATATTGTAAAGTAATTATCTATCCACAGCTTTCTAAATGACATCTGGAAAGCATTGACAATTAACTCCCATGACAATTCAAAAACTACCCTTTCAATTGTATGTGATGGTGGCTTAAGTTCAATCATGATTTCCTCAGTGATAAGCTTATATCATTAAAGATGGCATTATATTTAAACAGCCAGAAAGACAGCTCTTGCAATTTCTTCTTACTCAAATTCATAAATTTAAATCCACTCCAATGACATGATTATACAATTGAGGACAATTCACCTTCTTCATCAATTCTCTTCATTCTATTGTAAGGTCAGAATTGGGGATGTTCATTGATGGTTCCATTTCCATTCATATCATTGCACAAAACGAAGCTGCCACCATGCAGCGAGACCTGGATAACATTCAGATACAGACTTATATATAGCAAGTATTATTTTGTGCAATGAAAATGCCGGGCAATTTCCACCTCCAGCAAGGGAATCTAAGCACATATCCTTGACATTCATTAGCATTATCATCATTGATTCCTGCCTCCTCAGTTCTCAGTTTAGTTTATTACAGTGAAAAGCTTTTGTTGCATGCGATCCAGTCAGCTGAAACACAATGCTTGATTACAACCGAGCCAATTTACAGTGTGTAGATCATAGTTAATGTAAGAAATGTTGCTGTAGGAATAGAGATTTAAGAGTGTGGAGAGATTGTAATATGTGTTTCGTTTAGTTTAGTTTTGTGATACAGCGTGAAATCAGGCCCTTCCGCCTACTGTGTCCACACTGACCTGCGATCCCCGCACATTAACACTATCCTACACACACTTGGGACACTTTTTACATTTATACCAAGCCAATTAGCCTACATACCTGCACGTCTTTGGAGTGTGGGAGGAATCTGAAGATCTCGGAGAAAACCCACGTGGTCACGGGGAGAATGTACAAACTCTGTGCAGGATTGAACCCATGTCTCTGTGACCACAAGTGCTGTGAGGCAGCAACTCTACCGCTGTGCCATCGTGCCGCTCTCACGGTAGCTTGTTTGTAGCTCTGCTTCTGTGGGTAGCACGCAAATGGTCGCCTGGGTTGTGCGCCATCTTGACATCCCACAACCCCCTATCGACATCCTGGTGTTACCATTGACCAGAAACACAACTGGACCAACTTCCACGTCTGCAACGGCAGGTCAGATGCTGCTCACTTCCTGTTATCCCAAAGTCTTTCCACCATTTGCAAGGCATAAATCAGGAACTTGATACAATATCACCACTTGCCTAGATGTACAGCTCCAACTCCAGGTAGCTCAAGACCACCCAGGACAAAGCAGCCGACCTGTTTAAGACAACATCCAACACTCAAACATACACTTCCTTCACCACTTGTGCATGGTGGCTGCCATTTGTAACATCTACACTTTGTACTGCAATAACATACCCAGGCTACTGAATAAGTACATCACAAAGCTACCATCTCCACCACAAAGAAGGACAATGACAATATATATATATATATATATATATATATATATATATATATATATATATAGGAACACCATTAGAATTCCTCTTCCAAGTGCACATCTCGTCTTGGAAATACATTGCTGTTTCTTCATCATTGCTGGGTCTAAGTCTGACTCCAATGGGCAAAAGCATTTAGCAAAAGCATTTACCAAGATGTCCCACCTCAATATTCTCAATTAGGGATTGACATTGAATGCTGGCTTTGCTAGGGAAGCCACACAAAACAATTAAAGGGAACATAAATTGTAGTGCTGGAGGTTCACTTGTTCCTCCTCCAACCTCAGCTAGTGAATCTGCTGTTCCAGATGTGGACTCCTGCACAGGCTCGGCGATCGTTTCGCTGAAACCTCCGCTCAGTCCACCTAAACCTACCTGATCTCCCGGTTGCCAAACACTTTAACTCCCCCTTCCATTCCCACACTGATATTTTTGTCCTGGGCCTCCTCCTTTGTCAGAGTGAAGCCCAGCGCAAATTGGAGGAACAGCACCTCATAATTCGCTTGGGCAGCTTACAACCCAGTGGTATGAATGTTGACTTCACGAACTTTAAGTCACCTTTGCCTTCCGTCTCTCTCCATCCCTCCCCCCTTCCCAGTTCTCTGACTAGTCTGACTATCCTCATTTACATTTTATCTGTTTGCTTTGTTGTTGCCTTCTCCAAGCTAACAATGATCTATTCTACATTTTTGTTTGATCTCCATCCCCTTTATCTTGTTGTCACACCTTACGTTTCCTTATCTCTGTATCCCCCGCACTCCTGATTAAGTCTGAAGAAGGGTCTCGACCAGAAATGTCACTCATTCCTTCTCTCCAGAGATGCTGCCTTTCCCGCTGAGTTACACCAGTATTTTGTGCCTATCTTCGGATTAAACCAGCATCTGCAGTTTCTTTCTACAATAAATTGTTTCTCCCAGCTGGGGTTTCTGAAAGCCGAGATCCAGGTCACTATGCAAAGTAAAAAGAGGAGAAAGGTCACTGTTCAGAAGGCAGTGAACCTGTGGAATTCTACCACATGAAGCTGTTGAGGCTATAGTGTTGGTGGATCAGGATTATAGCTGAATAATCTTGCCATTGGGCTGCATCTCTGGAAAGAAGGAACGGGTGACGTTTTGGCTCGAGACCCTTAACGTCAACCATTCCTTCTCAGCAGAGATTCTGCCTGTCCCGCTGAGTTACTCCAGCACTTTGTGTCTGGCTTCGGTTTAAACTAGCTTCTGCATTTCCTTCATACAATAAATTGTAGTGCAACAGCGATTGAATGCTACTTTGAGGATTGAAGGAAAGGTTCATTTGACAGAGGGAAGGCCTTCTCGTCGGGGCGATCAAGCTCCTGCATCGGGAGGGAATCTCAGCTCTCCCGTGCTGGAGTATCTGACCCCGGGTCGGGGCTAGTCGAACGTCGTGTGGTTTTGGAGCTCCCGACTCGGTCTCTCCCGAGACTGCGAGTTCCTTGATGTTAAAGACCGCAGGCAAGGAATCGGCTCCATTGGTAAGTCCACGCCCCGCGGTGAGGTTCAAAGTCAGTCCCGAGCAAGGCCTCTAACTGCACGATGTTAGGCCGCAGAGCGACTGGAGATACAACTCAGAAATAAATTGCATATCCGGCAAGGTAAGACCGGAGAGCATTAACAAATACTTTTTAAACACTTTAAAAATAACAAAAAAAAAGGCTGCCATCGAAGCGCCACCTGGTGTTGAGAAATACGTATTGTTACATTTTTGTTTATGAACTAATTATTTTGAAATTATGACAAAATGTTTCATCATATTGGCATTTATTTATGCCAATCTTACCGAAACTTACTGAATAGTGAAAGGCTTGGATAGAATGGACATTGAGAGGATGTTTCCACTGGACCAGAGGTCATAGCCTTAGAATTAAAGGATGTTCCTTTAGGAAGGAAATGAGGAGGAATTTCTTTATTCAGAGGGTGGTGAATCTATGGAATTCATTGCCACAGAAGGCTGTGGAAGCCAAGTCAATGGATATTTTTAAGGCAGGGAAAGATAGATTCTTGATTAGTACGGGTGTCATGGGTTATGGGGAGAAGGCAAGAGAATGGGGTTCAGAGGGAGAGATAGATCAGCCAAGATTGAATGGCGGATTAGACTTGATGGGCCGAATGGACAAATTCTGCTCCTATCACTTATGACCTTATAACCAGTCCTCGACAAAGGATATGTGCTCATTTCTTACCCATTTTCAATTAGAGAAAGATAGACCCAAAATGCTGGAGTAACTCAGCGGAACAGGCAGCATCCCTGGAGATGAGGAATGGGTGACGTTTCAGGTCGAGACCCTTCTGCAGACTGACAATTGGAGAATATTCTCTCAGTTCTGCTCATATTGTCCACTGCAGTCTGGATTATTCAGGGTGGAATTGAATGAGTGCCTTTGGTTTTAGTACCTTTCATGTTTCAAATAAATTATTTTAGTTATATTGCACATTATTGTTCAGCCTTAAGGCCACAAACCTATAAAATAGTTGTGCTGGAAATGGAATGCATTTGGAACACGTTTCCAACTTTTACATATAAACCCTGTTTGGAATACATTTTGATTATCTTTAATTTGCCATTTGTTAATTGAATCTAAGTGTTTAGTGTGAACTCCACTAGAAAGTAAAGCTCTAAACATTCTTATCACATCAGTATAAATAACTGGAGTTTAGATTCAGAACAGATAAGAAGGTCCTTTGGCAAATGTGATCCATTTATAACAAACAAAGCAAATCTGTTTGACTGGCTCGTATGACAGCACCTGGCAGTTCATAAAGAGTCCTTGAGCAACTAGGGGTGGTCAAGATGTATCACATCAACAGCGCCACATCTATGCAACAAAGGAACAAAGCTATTAATCTCTCATATCTACTCAATTGAAACATTCATCCATGGATATTATTTGAACAAAAGCTGTGTCATCACTTGAGAACTCTTACTGCAGGAAAAAGGTAGCCAATCAGAGGAGTGAAGGGCAAATGAGTCAGTTCTGTATTTGTCAACCACAGCTTAAAAGAGCACACACAGGCACACACTGTGTCTACCAAACTCACATACAGTCTGATCTGTATCTTGGCTTCATTGAGCCACCTTGGCTCATGCTGAGGTTAGGTTTCTGTTTGATTGTTCAGGCCTGTCAGCACAATTCACACAAAAAGAGTGAGACGAGCTTCAATGGCTGAGGAACTGCAAACGTGCAACGGCCCGTATAAAGCGAGCTTCCATGTTCATTGAAGCTTATCTGAGCGATATCACAAAGGAAGTGTCTGCCCTTAAAACTCCCTCCAATTCTAAACATGAGAATGGAGACTTTGCAGTGATTGCCTAGTATTGGATATTTAAAGTGGGGGTAAAATCAATGTTTATACCATCTGGACATCATGAGGCTGGCTGGCTGACTGGACTCAGAGAGAAATTAGATTTCAGTTTATGTTTAGGTATATTATTGTCCCATGTAAGCAGATAATATATAAAGATGCATGAATATAATCAAGCCAAACACAAGTTAAAAAGATGGAGCAAAGAGAAAGATACCAAAAGTTATCTTGTAGCACATTGTAGCAGCATTGTAGCACAACAGTTCCAGAAAAAGTCTAACGCCTGCAATAGGTAGGTTGATAACGGAAGATTGACACAAAATGCTGGAGTAATGGAGTAATTTCTTCAGTCTGAAGAAGCGTCTCGATCCGAAACATCACCCATTCCTTCTCTTCAGAGATGCTGCCTGTCCCGCTGTGTTACTCCAGTATTTTGTGTCTGCCTTCGATTTAAACCAGAATCTGCAGTTCTTTCCTACACAGGTTGATAACAGGTTAAATACCTGGGAGTCCACATCTCTGAGGATATGACATGGACATCACACGCTGCAGCATTCGTGAGTAAGGCAACACAGTGCCTTTACCACCTCAGGCAATTGAGGAAATTCAGAGTGTCTCTGAGGATCCTCCAGTGCTTCTACTCAGCAGCTGTGGAAAGCATCTTGTCCGGAAATATCATGATTTGGTTTGGGAACTGCTCTGCCCAGGAACACTCTGCCCACTTCAAGCAGGGTGCAAGGCCACCAAATTCAAGTGCAGTTTCATACCACTTCAAGCACGGTGCAAGGCAACCGAATTCAAGTGCAGTTTCCTACCACTTCAAGCAGGGTGTAAGGCCACTGAATTCAAATGCAGTTTCCGACCACTTCAAGCAGGGTGCAAGGCCACCGAATTCAAGTGCAGTTTCATACCACTTCAAGCAGGGTGCAAGGCCACTGGATTCAAGTGCAGTTTCCGACCACTTCAAGCAGGGTGCAAGGCCACCAAATTCAAATCCATTTTCCTACCAATTCAAGCAGGGTGCAAGGCCACCGAATTCAAGTGGTTTCCTACTACTTCAAGCAGGGTACAGGGCCACCAAATTTAAGTGCAGTTACCGACCACTTCAAGCAGGGTGCAAGGCCACCAAATTCAAATCCATTTTCCTACCAATTCAAGCAGGGTGCAAGGCCACCAAATACAAGTGCAGTTTCATACCACTTCAAGCAGGGAGCAAGGCCACCAAATTCAAGTGCAGTTTCTGACCACTTCAAGCAGGGTGCAAGGCCACCAAATTCAAGTGCAGTTTCCTACCACTTCAAGCAGGGTGCAAGGCCACTGAATTCAAGTGCAGTTTCATACCACTTCAAGCAGGGTGCAAGGCCTCCAAATTCAAGTGCAGTTTCATACCACTTCAAGCAGGATCCAAATCCACCAAACTCAAAAGCAGTTTCATACCACTTTAAGCAGGGTGCAAGGCCACCAAATTCAAGTGCAGTTTCATACCACTTCAAGCAGGGTGCAAGGCCAGCAAATTCGTGCAGTTTCATACCATTTCAAGCAGGGTGAGCCCTCCATAAAACCACACAATACACCACACTCAAATTTCAGTAGACATTTAGTGTGATCAGTTGATTAATGGCCTCAATTGAGTCGTGAACTCTCCCTCCCCCATCATGCAGAGACTGAGCCACACCCACACTTCCGGGATTTAAAATCGCTCCCCCCTTCCCACTGGTAAAGGTGTGGCCTTCATTGCATGATTATAACCATATAACCATATAACAATTACAGCACGGAAACAGGCCATCTCGACCCTTCTAGTCCGTACTGAACACGTATTCTCCCCTAGTCCCATATACCTGCGCTCAGACCATAACCCTCCATTCCTTTCCCGTCCATATAACTATCCAATTTATTTTTAAATGATAAAAACGAACCTGCCTCCACCACCTTCACTGGAAGCTCATTCCACACAGCCACCACTCTCTGAGTAAAGAAGTTCCCCCTCATGTTACCCCTAAACTTCTGTCCCTTAATTCTCAAGTCATGTCCCCTTGTTTGAATCTTCCCTACTCTCAGTGGGAAAAGCTTATCCACATCAACTCTGTCTATCCCTCTCATCATTTTAAAGACCTCTATCAAGTCCCCCCTTAACCTTCTGCGCTCCAAAGAATAAAGCCCTAACTTGTTCAACCTCTCTCTGTAACTTAGTTGCTGAAACCAGGCAACATTCTAGTAAATCTCCTCTGTACTCTCTCTATTTTGTTGACATCCTTCCTATAATTAGGCGACCAAAATTGTACCCCATACTCCAGAATTGGCCTCACCAATGCCTTGTACAATTTTAACATTACATCCCAACTTCTATACTCTATATGACAGGAGATTCTCAACATTTTTTTAAACACTAATAACACTTTTATTTTTCATTGATGGGAAGAATCCTTTGTACCTGATGAGGGGATGGGGACTGAGTAAGATGACCAAAAATCACAGCCATAAGTGGTAGCGTTTTATCTAAAATCAAAATATAGTGCAAACAGGAAGTTGTCAAGTTCAGACCACCAACCATTTGCAGTGCTTTTCCTTCAACCCAAAACCTCTACCAACCATTTGCAGTGCTTTTTCTGCAACCCAATTCCCGCCCAACCATTTGCAGTGCTTTTACTTCAAACCAACCACATTTTCATTTTCAAACCATGATAAGGACGCTCAAGGTCAGTAAAACCACACTCACTGTTCAGTTGACATGTGTTCAGTGTTATTCACAGCTCAGACTGAGAGACATTACCCTCTCACCTCCCCCATCTTGCAGAGACTGACTGAGGCACAACATTTTCGGGTTTTATTGTCCCTCCCCCCTCCCACCAGCAGGAGCAGCAGAGAGAATGTCAACATTTTTAAAACATTAATAACTCTTTCATGTTTCATCGATAGAAAATCCTCTTGTCCTGTGCAGTGGAAGGGGACTCTGTGTAAGCTGGCCAAAAAACACAGCCGTAAATGGCAGCATTTTTTCTAAAATCATGGAACAGAAAACCAGGAAGTGCTCAAGATCTTACTTTTAGTAATATAGATAGTACCAATTAGGGCCGGAACGGTGGCGCAACAGTAGATTTGCTACCTTAGATGCCTCCAGCATCATTTTTCAGCCGTCTAATGTCCACTCTTGCCTATTTCTTACTTTTTTTTATATCTGTGGACTCCTATATGATGGCAAGACCAAGTGCAGATCATTTTGCTGACCACCTACACTCACTCCGCCTTGGCCTATGCGATCTCCTGGTTGCCAAACATTTTATCTCCCCTACCCATTCCCATACTGACCTTTCTGTCCAGGGCCTCCTCCATGGTTACAATGAGGCCACGTGTAAATTGGAGGAACATAATCTCATTTATCGCTTGGGTAGCTTACACCCCAGCGATATGAATATTGACCACTTCAAGTAACCCTTGCTCTCACTCTCTCTCCATCTCTCCCCCACCCTAGATGCCCTGCCAATTACATTGTTCGCATCCATATCTCCCTCCATTATCACCTCTTCCACAGCCAACAATGGACCATTGTGGGCTCCACCTTTCCTTAGTCATCGATGCCGGCTTTGATTTGTTCTGAACCTTTTCATATCTCAAGTTTCCCTCTCCCCTGACTCTCATTCTGAGAGATGATTTCGACCCGAAATGTCACGAGTTAAAGGGCCTTTTCACGGGGCGAGTTGACGCAAGATGTCACCAGAGTGAAGAGGTCGTGGTCCAGCACGAGTCTCGCATGATATAACGGCAGTAGATAAAGAGTTCCGACGGTACTCGGCATTTATGTTATTCGTGCGAGTGACTTGGCCGTTTCCCGAGCTGTCGCGTTAAATCTTGAATGAACATCGTGAACTACACGTGACACAAATGATGTAACTTTTTTTTTCACACACTATATATATCCTCCCTTGGTTGAATCGGCTCATTTGGAGACATGCCTTTACGAAATAATTTCGAGTACAGGATGTTGGGTTTTTTCATTGACGCGCTGCATGCAGCTGCCCACTATGTGCATCGAAAACGCTTGCTTGAAGGCAGAAGGGAGAGATTAATTAAAAAGAGAATTAAGAGGAAGTCTCACTGGGTGAAGCCCATCTTTCAACGGAGAGCTCAATTTGGACAATATGAGCAACTGCTTAATGTGCTGTGCGAAGAGGATACAAGTGCATTCAAAAACTTTGTCAGAATTTCACCCGAGCTCTTTAATGAGTTAAAGAATAATGTTGGACCTCTGCTGAAGAAGACTGACACTGTAATGAGAAAAGCACTGGAACCAGGGTTGCGCATAGCAATCACCCTCCGCTACTTGGCCTCAGGCGATTCTTATACTGCGACTTTTTTACTTTGCAGCTGCAGGGCAGACAGACAGACTTATAAGAGAAGTTTAAGTTAACTGCAAACACAGCACTTTTACATCAATAGCAATGTATGTTTTTAAATCTTGGATAACATTAAATGGTTCTCCTCTTGATGAACTTATATATCGTTATATAAACTCACATGAGCACTCGGGAAACTCGGCAGCCTTCGTCTCCAGCAGGTTCCTTTTTCTCTCCCTGTTTCTATAATCCTCTCTGGATTTATCTTACAGAATCTCGTTAAATTGGAACCATTCTACAAGTTCCCCCTCTTGTTCCCTGGTGAAGTTATATGACTTTACCTTCTGCCATCTTCCCTTTACGTCTGTAGAGGCTATTCCTACAACGGCTACTGGGGAGGCAATCTGAATTGCACCTTGCTCACCCTCTCCCTGCTCCAAGGATCCCACAGGCAGTGTTATCTGTGGCATCTCCTGTTGCCTCTCCACCTGTCTCTCTTGCTGCGTCTCCTCCTCATTCTCCTGCATGGCAAAAACATCTCTGACCCGCTTTACCCCCTTCCTTTGAGATTTTCTGGGAGCCATCTCTGCAAGTGTTCCTGTTAAAAAGATTATCCAACAATGACAATTAGGTGGGACGTCCTCGAAGGACACATGTTCCCATGTGTCCTTTTGAGACCACCTTTTTTAGTCACCCTCTGTCCCCTCTGTCCAGCTTCCGGGTTTACCGTTCGCAGGAGTTCCCACGCGCTATATCTCTAAAATCTGAAGTTATGTAATGTCTAAAGGAACTGCAGACGCTGGTTAATGCTGGTTAATATGCACAGAAGGACACAAAATGTTGGTGTAACTCAGCAGGTAAGTCAGATCTGGGAAGAAAAGCATAAAAAGCTGGAGTAAGTCAGCGGGTCAGGCATCATCTCTGGAGAAAAAGAATAGGTGACGATTCGAATCGGAGCCCTTCTTCAGACATCCTAATCGGAATTGAGTCTGAAGATGTGTCTCGTCCCGAAACATCAGCTTTTTTTCTCCAGAGATGCTGCTTGACTCGCTGAGTTACTCCAGCTTTTTGTGTCTGTCTTCGGTTTAAACCAGCATGTGCAGTTCACTCCTTACACGGGTCTCTGCACAACATTGATTGGTAGCGTTCCAGACCCCTGGACCCGAGGACTCCGACCTGTATCTCTCAAAGAAGTACATGTGAAAAATATCTCACGGACCATAAAAATGCGTAACCTTTCAGTAAAGTCCCTTTTAAAGTCCCTTTTAAAGATTATAGTTATTTTCTTGAATCTCATTAACATAACTCATGAATAAGTTGATGTCCATATGCGGATGTAAATCTTTATTTTTATTTATTTTTTAAATTCAATCCCACTGAAGATAATTTTTAATCACCTTCTGTCCCCTCTGTCCAGCTTCCGGGTTCACCGTTCGCAGGAGTTCCCACGGTACCCGCAAGAGTTATTACGGATATCGCACGGATATCGCACTGGCCACTACGTTCATATAATGTTGCAATACTCAACCACAAGTGTACAAGTCACTCTTGGAGAAATTCAAACTTTCTTGAATTTTCTCCCGAGTGACCAAGTTACACGATGACCTGCCGTTAGCGCTACGGTGGTCCACGGTGGTCCACGAATGCCGTACTGTTATCGCACGAGGTTCCCACGATGTTGAACTCTGGTTAACTCTTGCGTCAAGTCGCCCCGTGTAAAAGCCGCATTACACTAACATTTTGTGTCTATCTTCAGTGTAAACCAGCATCTGCTGTTCCTTGTGACACAACATTAATTTACCCAGCTTGTGCCCTTGTCTACACAGTGACTATTAACAGTCAAGTCTGATAGTCTCAAAGTGTTACAGATTTCAAATGGACAAAGATGGGATGCAATATATACACAGCAATCGGCAGCAGGGGAAGGGACAGCCAATAGAATTTTTTTAATTCTATTTTATTTTTAATATGTTATATTATTTATTATTTATTTATTTTTATGATACTGACTGTAAAGGGAAATTCATTTTGTTGTCTCTAATTGAGACAATGACAATAAATTTGAATTTGAATACAATACCAAATGCAATGAATGAGGTTCACCATCTTTAAACACTAGTTTAAATCATTGACAGAATAAATGTACCGATGTTCACTGGAATTTGGAAGGATGAGAGGATATCTTATAGATCTTTTAGAAACATATAAAATTCTTAAAGGATTGGACACGGTAGATGCAGGAAAAATGTTCCCGATGTTGGGGGAGTTCAGAACCAGGGGTTACAGTTTAAGAATAAGGGGTAGGTCATTTAGGACTGAGATGAAGAAAAAGTTTTTCATCCAGAGAGTTGTGAATCTGTGGAAAACTCTGCCACAGAAGGCAGTGGAGGCCAATTGACTGGATGTTTTCAAGAGAGAGTTAGATTCAGCTCTTAGGGCTAACGGAATCAAGGTATATGGGGAGAAAGCAGGAACAGGACTCTATCCCTCCCCACCCATGTCGCACCAGCTTCTCATTTTCACCCTACAAACAGCTTACAATGGCCTGTTTCCTTTATCATCATTACTTTTTTGCGCATCTTTCATTCATTGTTCTTTATCTCTCCTCATCACTGTCTTTATCTCTCATTTTCCTTATCCCTAAACAGCCTGAAGGAGGGTCTCGACCTGAAACGTCAGCTTTTTTTGTCTATCAACTGATTTTGGATGATCAGCCATGACCATAGTGAATGGCGGTGCTGGCTCGAAGGGCTGAATGGCCTCACCTATTTCCTATGTTTCTACGTTTCTGTTTTTAAGGATGTGATGAATTGCCTGGAAACATTTTTTTATTGCTATCATTGGTAGAATCTTGAAGATAGTCTGGTAGGGGTGATAGATAGTTTAGATGTAGGTCCACCTTGGGTTGTGGTAGCCCAGTATTTGGGTGGGGGCTACGATATGATA
Organism: Amblyraja radiata; assembly: GCF_010909765.2. Taxonomy (NCBI): domain Eukaryota; kingdom Metazoa; phylum Chordata; class Chondrichthyes; order Rajiformes; family Rajidae; genus Amblyraja; species Amblyraja radiata. The sequence goes on from NC_045961.1 coordinate 13,554,841, forward strand.
TGATATGATATGATATGATATGATATGATATGATATGATATGATATGATATGATATGATATGATATGATATGATATGATATGATATGATATGATATGATATGATGCGATGCGATATAATATAATATAATACGATACGAGACAATATATCTTTATTTATCCCAGGAGGGAAATTGATCGGCCAATCACAAAACACAAGATACATGAAACAGGAAATTAAAGTGCTGAGTGGAAAGGATTGGGGATGTGCAAAGATTGGGGAGGGGGGGACTAGAAATCTTTCACTATATTTAGGAAGTGCCTTTTTGCGGCCCAACTTAGAACATCCTTAACCTTTGGCCAAACTAGGGCATTTTGTTCAGGATACAAGAGGGGAATATGCTGGGAATTTTTTAGGTGTTATAAAATTACGTGGATATGGCTGGCTATAGCCTTCGTAATGTTCCAATGTACATTGCAAGCAATAATTAGTTTGAAATTAGACGGACAGTTTGCAGATCAATAGTCCATCTACAGAATGAATGCCACATTCCCACACGCATCGGGCAAGTGCAAGACAATGGGATGACTGTCAATGGGACCCTGGTTAACTCATCCCTTCCCATCTAAACCACCCCCTCCCCAGGTACTTTCCCCTGGAACCGCAGAAGATGCAACACCTGTCCCTGTACCTCTTACCTCAACTCTGTCCAGGGCCCCGGCAGTCCTGTCAGGTTAGACAGAGGATCAATTGCATCTCCTCCAACCTCATCTACTGTATCCGTTGTTCAAGATGTGGACTGTTATACATCGGCGAGAGCAAACGCAGGCTTTGCGATCGTTTCGCTGAACAGTCAGCTTAATTTATTTTGAATGTTATCAGTTTTATTGGGTGGCACAGTGGCGTAGCGGTAGATTTGCTGCCTTATAGCACCAGAGACCCGGGTTTGATCCTGACCACGGGCGCTGTCTGCACGGAGTTTGTACGTTTTTCCCGTGACCACGTGGATTTTCTCCAAGATTTTTGGTTTCCTCCCACACTCCAAAGACATCCAAGTTTGTAAGTTAATTGACTTCGGTAAAAATTGTAAATTGTCCCTAGTGCATGTAGGATAGTGTTAATGTGCGGGAATCGCTGGTCGGTACAGACTCGGTGGGCCGAAGTCTGAAGAAGGGCCGAAGTCTGAAGAAGGGTCTTGACCGAATCGTCGCCCATTCCTTCTCTCCAGAGATGCTGCCTGTTCCGCTGAGTTACTCCATCATTTTGTGTCTACCTTTGGTAGGCCAAAGGATCTGTTTCCATGCTACATCTCAAAATCTATTCCTTAACTATGGTTTAATAATAGCAAAAAAATTAATTCTTAAATTTTGGAAGGGTACATCAATACCAACGCTTAAAATGTGGATTGCAAGTATGTTGGACACCGCTCATCTTGAAGAAATGCGATTCCTCCTAATGGATAAATCAGACCAATTCATAACGAGTTGGTCTCCATTCGTCGTTTTTTTGGAATCATATGGTGTAACACAATTGTAAAAAATAACTGTTTCAGGACTGGACGAGGGTTGGTCAAGATTATAAATAATGATCTCCTTTTCTTTTTTATTTTATTTTCTTTTCTCTATTTTCTCTCTCAACTTTCTTAATTTACTCGTTTTCTTTTTTCACGCACTATATATTTCACATCTTTCTATCCTTTACTATCTAACTTCTTTTTCTTATTCTAATCTTTTTTCAATGTAACAAAAAAAAAAAAAAAAGAAGTTGTACATAAAATGTATTATGAAAATATATATTAGGCACTTTGGTGCCATATGACTGTACTTACTTCTAATAAAATAAAATATTAAAAAAAAAAAAAAAAGGATAGTGTTAATGTGCGGGAATCGCTGGTCAGTACAGGCTCGGTGGGCCGAAGTCTGAAGAAGGGCCGAAGTCTGAAGAAGGGTCTTGACCGAATCGTCGCCCATTCCTTCTCTCCAGAGATGCTGCCTGTTCCGCTGAGTTACTCCAGCATTTTGTGTCTACCTTTGGTAGGCCAAAGGGTCTGTTTCTATGCTGCATCTCTAAACTAAACTAAGCTAAATATAAGAACAAGTTGTGAACAAAAGAGCTCATTATATGAAAAAATAGCGAGACCGGCCTGTGATTTTATTAATTTGCACAAGGATTTCATTCCACTTTTTGTTTCCTGTGTTTTACAAATTACATTCTACTGAGAGAACACACTCGCAATTAGCTTCCAATTCCCTGGCTGTGTGAAACCCAAAGAGAAATAGTTCTAAAATGAAGTGTAAAAGACAATTTTTAACAGCTATCCTTTTCGCGCTTGAAGCTGTTAATTTATGGAGTGTGTGCTACCTTTAGTGGAGAGCTTAAAGTTTGGTGCCGTAGTCAGATAAAAAACACACAGAATTCCCATTCAAACAAAAGAACTTAAAGTCTGCAGCTTGTTGTGGTGGAGAGGGAAATTAACTTGGTAACTGAATCAGTGTATGACGGATGGCAGGCAAACATCAACTTCCCACTGGGGAAGAGGCAAAAAGGAAAAGGGAAATCAGTAGAAAATTAGAATTGCACTGATAGATATGCCATAACTATACTAAACGGGGTTCAATGTAGGCAAATACAAAGTCCTAATGAAGAATAAAATAAAGGATTTTCTAATCCAGCCAGATATCAGGAGCCATTGAGAAGGAAAGACATCAATATCAAGGTTCTGGCCCAGAATTTTGGTTGAACTATGTATTTTTATATTCTCAGCTCATTGAACAGTCCAGCACAAGAACAGGGCCTCCAGCCCACAATATCTGTGCCAAACATGATGCCAAGACCATTTCCTATCTACCTGCACTTTACCTTGATCCGCCATTCCCTGCATATCTGTATGCCCGTCCAAAAGTCTCTTAAATGCCACTATCGTATCTTCTTCAACCACTAACCCTCGCAATGCGTTCCAGGCACTCACCAAATTCTGTGTAAAATGGTTGCCCCACCCATCTCCCTTTGCCCCTCTCACCTTAAAGCTATGTCCCCTAGTGTTTAATTTTTTTCAGCCTGATAAAAGGAGCCCTACCTTCTCTCTGTTTACGCTCTTGCGTTTAATGTTGGTATAAAAAGCAGTGGGATTTTCTTTTATCCAACTCACCAGAGCCATTATTCCAAGATGGTGCCCAAGCCTGATGACTCTCTACATGCTGGTCCCAGAAGTGGATCAGCAAACACACATTACAATCGCTCTACTCTTTAAAACCTCTACTCCAACAGCAGCATTTTTAATTTTTAACTATGCTCTTCTTTGTCTCCTCTCAGATCTGTCCATTCTCTGACTCCTGGGACCAGAAGACCAACCACAAAGATTCTCAGCGCCGCAGGGACTTGACCAGCAAGGCCTGCAGCGACCATTGAGACCTGTGTCCTACCGACCCCACGGAGCCACCAACTGACTACCGTCCTTCCCCTGGGGCTGCCGACCACACAACTAGACCTCTAGGCACAGCCGTCAACAGGCCCTGACCCATCTCTGGGCCCAGCTGTGAACAGGCACCAACCCACCTCTGGGCCCAGCCATGAACAGGCCCCGACCCACCTCCAGGCACAGCCATGAACAGGCCCCGACCCATATCTGGGCCCAACCCTGAACAGGCCCTGACCCATATCTGGGCCCAACCATGAGCAGGCCGTGACCCACCTCTGGGCCCAACTGTGAACAGGCACCAACCCACCTACTCCTCTGCCCCTCGGCCACATTTCAGGAAATCTAGCTGTGCTTCTGCTCCCTGTCTACAAATAAACATTGAAGCCGGAGGATCCGGTACAGAGAGTTGTGAAATACTTGTCAACGGGCACGGATGACATCTTGAGTGACTGCATTGAATCAGTGGACTGATCCATATTCAGGGATTCCAGAGATAACCTGAATGTGTACACCACTGCCGTGATTTTCTTCATCAGCAAGTGTGTAGAGGAAGACAATCCGAGTGTTCCCCAACCAGAAACCGTGGCTGAACCATGAGGTTCATTCACAGGTTAAGGCCAGGTCCACTGCATATGTCAAATAATCCCAAGTGGTACAAGAAACACTATCAAGGATGCTAGGGGACAATACTAGGCTAAACCTGAGTCCTAGAGAACTTGGCAAGGCCTGAAAACTATAACCGACGGCAAAGTGAAGTCAGATAACATCGCTGGTGATAGTGCGGCCTAACCTAATGAACTGAATGCTTTCTATGTTCACTTTGAGAAGAAGGACAACGATGTCATCTGTCCCATCAGACTCAAGTGTGCCTCTTTGCAGGGTCTCTGTTGCAGAAGGTAGATCTGAGGGTGAACCCACGAAAACAACTGACCCAGATGGAGTCCCTGGTCACATCCTTAGGAACTGGGCAGACCAACTAGCGGGAGTATTCACGGACATCTTCAATCTCTCCTTACTCTGTTCTGAGATACCCACCTGCTTCAAGTAGACCATTATCATCTTCGTGCTGAAGAAAAGCAAGATGTCATGCCTTAACGACTACTGTCCAGCGGTCTTGATATCCGCCATCACGGGTGCTCCGCAAGGTTGCGTTCTCAGCCCCTTCTTTACACCTTGCAGCACATGTACAAATCCAATTCAATTTACAAATTTGCGGATTACCCCACCACCGTTGTGGGCCAGATATCAAGTAATGGTGAAATGGAGTACAGGAAGGAGATCGTAAACCTTGTGACCTGGTTTCAAGTCAAGAACCTTTCTCTCAATGTCAGCAAGACAAAGGAGATAGTGAATGACTGCAGAGAGTGAAGCTGTTCACATACCCCAGTTTGCATTGACGCTGCCGAAGTAGAGATGGTTGAAAACGCCAATTCTTAGGACTCAATATCAACAACAACTTCTCCTGGACAACTCATATTGAAGCAATGACCAAGAAAGCACACCGATGCCTCTACTTCTTTTGAATGCTTAAGAGGTTTGGTACAGCCCCTACAGCCCTCACCAACTCTCAGCTGGGTTTGGGAAGACCTCCATCCAAGACCGCAAGAAATGCCGAGAATTGTGGACGCAGCCCAGACCATCACACAAACTAATCTCCCTTCCAGTGACTGTTTGCACTTCACGCTGTCTTGGCAAGACCAGCAGCATAATCAAGGATGAGACGGCCCTGGCAACTCCCTCTTCTCCCCTATCGCACCAGGCAAAAGGTAAGGAGTGTAAAAATGCACACCTCTAGATTCAGGGACAGTTTCTTCCCATCTGTTATCAGACAACTGAACCATCCTACCAACCACTAGAGAGCGGTTCTGACCTATTATCTAACTCATTCTAGTCCCTCGCACTATCATCAATTGGATTTTACTGGATTTTATCTTGCACTAAACCTTATTCTCTTTATCATGCATCTGTACGCTGTAAATGGCTTGATTGTAATTATGTATAGTCTTGCCGCTGACTGCTTGGCACGCAACAAAAGCTATTCACTGTACACATGACAATAAACTGAATTAGAGCAAACATTTTGTGGCCTCTTTTGGCTCTTATAATTGCTCGCTTTTGTTCCTTTCCTCCTCTCTTTATGTTCTTCAAAGACCTTGCCTGAATCCACCCTCTATAAACCTTGCATATGCTCTCTTTTTCATCAGCATTCAATTTTTCATACTGCTGAAGGTTTAAAGTGAATGCGGTTTAAAGTGAATGCTCTTTAAAGGGCCAGACATATTTCCCCTGCAGACATAGGCTGTGTGCTGAACAGCAAGCTTTGCCAAGCAAGCCTTGAGGAAACTTATCCAAGCTGGCATCACAGTCACCACAACTCCAGATGGTTTCAACAAGCTCTCCCTCAAAATTAGGAGACTGGAAATGCCAACAGAAATCCCGCAAAAGAGACATGGTTCATCAGGTCTGATAAAAGAGTGTGAGAGTGATTTCTAAAAGCATTTTAATGCCAGAACAAATGGCATGCATTTGCAATGTCATTGCATTGCAAGCCTGTGTTCTGTGGGTTGAGAGTTTCACACAGTAAAATGAGAGTAGAATTTGGACCATTGAATTACTTTTTCCAGTAAAATAGTAAGATTAAACGAGAACTTACCAGTTTGAAGTTTGATCTGTATTTTATGAGGAGTTACGATGAGGGATTACGTGAAGAGCCCGCTCAGCACGCATGCGCGGCATACTTCAAAGCAGCGGTGTGGAATCAGTTTGACCCATATTATTGAGGGTGGGAGCGGAGGGCACGTAATCCCTCATCGTAACTCCTCATAAAATACAGATCAAACTTCAAACTGGTAAGTTCTCGTTTAATCTTACTATTTTACTTCGAGAGTCACGTGAGTGACTACGTGAAGACTTCAAAGCTCTGTGATTTCAAAACATGTAACAGGTATTACTTCATGCACTGCCGAAGTCCTTGAGGGAGGAAGTGTGTTATCGTAATCAACCAATGAATCTGTTTGTAGAAAAAACACAATGGTATTTCTTAACAATAACGACAAAGAAATTAAATTGCTCCCCTGGGCTTAAATTAAATATTTGCAGTCTGTAAAATCTTTTCTGCAAATAAAACAGGTTTTGCCAACGGCTTATTATAAAATTTCTGAACGGTCTTTCCCCCACCATCCTGCTGTAGTCAGGATGTGGTCTATAGGCACGTCCATTCTTTTAGCTGTCGACGTGGATGCTGCCATGGTGGAATGAGATTTGTACATGTTAATGTTTATCCCAGCAGCTTTTAGCACCTGCTTGAGCCATCTCGCAATGGTTTGGCTCGTCACCCGACCATAATGTTTTTTATGACTGACCCACAAGGCTTTTCACCTCCCTCGAATATTTTTGGTTGTGTCTATGTAGGATAGTAGGTGGGTCATGGCACATAACCGTGGTTCTGGCGGGTAAGCCCGGAATTCCATGACTGGATTAGGTGTTCCTGGTCTGCTCTGTTTGATCAGTCCCTGGATAACGACCGAGACCTGGTCTGGAGCCGTGAGCATGCTGTCCAGTCGCAATAGGTGTAGTGACTGGACCCTCTATGCAGATACAAGTGCCATCAACATGAGTGTTTTGAGCATAGATTGTTCCAGGTTGAGGGATCTGGCTGGTGGCCATCCCCTGAGGTATGTCAGGACCACACTGACATCCCATATATGGGTGTACCTTGGTCTAGGGGGTTAGAGTTGTAAATACCCTTCATTAGTTTGACCACCAGTGGGTGGGACCCCATGGCCTGTTGTCCTGGAGCTGGTTTTAAATAGACAGGCAGGGCTCTGTAGCTGAGTCCTTCATCGTGGTGAAGGTTCGCCAGGAATTCCAGTACGTTGGTAACTGTAGCGGTTGAGTAGGTGGTCCCTGTATCTAAGCAGTACTTCTCCCATTTTTTGATGCTGGACAAGTGCTGTTTTTTAGTGGATGTTCGGAGGGATGCTGACATGGTGTCGACGGTTTGTTCTGATAATCCCAGTCCCAGAAGTGGTTTGTGCAGAATCTGCAACCCAGGAGTTTGATTTTTTCATGGCACGGGTGGCTTATGCCCGACACTGGGTGTTAATAACTCTGGGTCACGGGGGAATACCATCGGAGTTTCAACAACCATGTCATGGAGTATTGGGAACCATGGCTGCGTAGGCCAGTCGGGTACTATCAAAATACCTGACGCAGAGTCCATTTGTATTGTGCTTAGTCCCCAACTGATGAGGCAGAAGGGAGGAAATGCATAGAAGAAGAATTTCCCCAATCCAGCGCGAACGCATCTACCGCTGCTGCCTCAGGGTCTGGTTCCCAACCGACATACATAGGTATCTGGTGATTTAGCCTTGATGCAAATAAATCAATATCTGGCGTGCCATATTGCTTGATAACTTTTGCAAATTTTTTGGGGTTTAACATCCATTCGATGTTGTCATTAAATTTAGGTGACGTGAATGAAAAATACAGTGCCACTGTATTTAGCTTACCTGGCAGGTAAGTTGCTGATAGCCAAATATGTCTTTCGACACACCATTGCCAAATTGTGTTGACCAACTTGTCGCATTATACCGATTTATGCCGCCCATATGGTTAATGTAGGCCACCACCGTAGTATTATCTATTTGTAACCGTACATGCAAGTGATGCATATTTGTGCATATGCTTTTAAACCATAAAAGTCACCCAACATCTCTAGATAATTAATGCCCAGTGTAAGTGGTAACGATGACTCTGGGTTAGTCCATCTACTACTTGTGCTGGATATAGAGTTAGTTGCTCCCCAGCCTTGAGCACTGGCATCTGTTTGGATAACTAACGTAGGGTTAGTGATGATAATAGGGCTGAAACTATGCCAAACGTTTTTGCCCACCACTGTAGTTCTGATATTGCTTCAGTGGGTAACTTTATGACACGATCATAATGACCTGTATGTCGTTTTGGTGCCTGTACCTTTGCTCTTTGTAAGTTTTGACAGTGCAAAGGTCCGAATCATTAAATTGTTGCATGATTGTGCCAATTCAACTGTTTTGTCTCTTGGCAATGTTACAGTCACATAGACTGAATTAATTGTGAAACCCAAGTAGTCCATGATTGTGGATGGCTTCAACTTAGATTTATCTGGATGTAAGACAATCCCAGGGTTTAGAATAACTGTTTGGTAGCTGATACAGCTAAAATAGTCAATTCCATGGTCTTGCATATTATTTAAGATATCATCAAGATATGCCATGACAATATGTTTTTGTCTTCTGAATATTGCCAGAGCTGGTTTTAGTATCCTGGTGAACAATCTTGGGCTGATGTGAACCCATTGGGTAATGCTTTAAACTGCCATAGCTGCCCCATCCAGGTAAATGTCAGGTACCTGCGATGATCCTTGTGAATGGTACTAAATAGTAAACATCTTTAAGATCAATGCTTGCCATGAAGTATCCTTTGGAAATTAGTTGTTTGGCAGTAACAACCGTTTCCTTTTTGAAATGTATATACTTAACAAACATATTTAGTGAAGTTAAGTCAATGATGCGACATCCACCATCTTTTTTAGGTTTAGTGACGAATATTTGATACGAATTCCAAGGGTTCATGTTTTCTCATGATACCCTTTGTAATTAGTCTCACCAGTTCAGCTTGTCCCTCTCGTTTCTTTAACGGAGAGGGAAAATACCCTCTGGGGTGAATGTTGAACTAGTGGCAATTTTTCTAGTATGAATTGTATTTTGTATCCACTAATGCCATTGAGTATATACTGATCACTCGTGATAGACTCCCGTGCTTCTTAAAACAGGTGTTAATCCCCTATTTTCTATATGCTGGTAGCAACCAGACCCACCTACCTCCATGGTTATGGGTAATGTTCAGTTTCCTGCCGGTCCAACGAATCTTGCACGACATCTGACGTGACGGTGATGTTGGGGGGTGGCGAATTTTCCATGGGGTCCGCTCTAGGTCCTGGTCTAAAGAAGACTTCCGGGGATAGAATGCGGACCCCGAGTTTTAAACCAGTCCCATATGGGTCGTCGACTGATGGACGCGATGGGGTGCTGCTGCTTAGGAATTATTGTTTTTGGTTTTTGGTTTTTGGTTTGCTCGTCCCGGGGCCTGCCCTCATGAGACCGAAAGTTATTTAAAAGCCTCTTCCATCCTTCATATGCTTTGTGAGGTTTTTGCCAAAGAGCAGTGGGTCTGGCTCAGTGGCTGGGGTATGCACAACCCCGCAAATTTAGGATTTTATGGCAGGTTTTATGATTTGTTTACGAAGGTTGTGGTCATCTCTGTATTTGTCCACGGAACGAGCAAACGATGTGATGGCTGACGTCAGGAGCCTGAGGATCCGCTGCAGTTTTGTAAAGCCTTATTGACCACCTCTCCTGTAGGGGCCTGTTGGAGAGGTGGTTAATGCTGGCCGCTGGTTTGGCCTTTAACGGCCTCCTGCACGTGGGGTTGCCACGTAGCGGTCCACCACACCTAGCAGCTCTTCCTGTACCTGCACCCCTTGCATACTCCCGAGATCTTCAGCCATCGTCCCCTCTTCTTGACCAGCCCAGTCCTGGTCACCAAAGCTACCCTCGGGTAAGGAGGAAGAAATGGGCAGTGCACAAGGCACTGTGGAGGGAGTGCCTGAACTCCCCCTGCGAGAGCGCCCCTCACGAAACGCGTCTCGCTGGAGCTCCTGCTCCAGGAGCCGCTCCAAGCGGCTCAGGCAGCTGTCTCTCCCCCCGGCCGGGAGGAGAGACGTCCCCATCCGACAAGTCGGAAGCCACCGGCCGACGCCTCTTCCGTGGCTTTACTTCTAGCCCGCTGCTCAGGCGCTAGCGGGCTGGGCTAGGCGCGGTGTCGGGGGATAGCGGAGCGCCCGGTAAGCATCGTACCACCTTGTTGCTGCCCCCCCCAGATGGAACGCTCCTCCATGGAGTCGAGTGGGGAACAGGTCTTTTCAGGCGGCTGTCTTTCCCCCCGTGCGGGTGGAGAGACATCCCCGTCCGACAAGTCGGAAGCCACCGGCCGGACGCCTCTTCCGTGGCTTTACTTCCAGCCCACTGCTCAGGCGCTAGCGGGCTGGGCTCGGCACGGTGTCGGGGGATAGCGGAGCGCCGGGTAAGCGGTCCAACCGCCTTGTTGCAACCCCCCCAGATGGAACGCTCTTCCGTGGAGTCGAGTGGGGGACAGGTTTGTCCAAGAGCCTTTCTTCTCTGCCTGAAAGCAGAAGGCTCCCTGTGAAAGAAAACCCAACCTCAGAGCTTACCTGACGGTCCGTTCTTTCACCTGTAGCGGGAGCGCCTGACTCCCGATGTGGCCGCTGTTGCACTGCTGAACGTAATGCCGCGCATGCGTGCTGAGCGGGCTCTTCACGTAGTCACTCACGTGACTCCGAAGTAAAATCCGCATTGTGTATGTAGATAATTTCCATGTAAAGTAGTGATCATTTGTACAGCACCGTGACATATCTTGGGTGGCACGGTGGCGCAGCGGTAGAGTTGCTACATTAAGGCCCTGTCCCACTTTCCTGAGTTACTCACGAACTCTTCCGAGTTTTCCCCTTGATTCGAACTCGGAGAATGTTGGGGAATGTCCGTAGCGAGTCCGTAGGAGTCCCTAAGATTCCGTAGATGTTTCGTAGCGGCTCGTAATGCCAGCCATAGGAACTCGCGGCATCAGGTAAGTCGGGACGTTTTTCAACGTCAAAAAATGTACACGAGTAGAAAAAATAGTCCCGCGTACCTACAAATGGCTATTACCGTAGTTATCCAAGTTCGAATCAAGGGGAAAACTCGGGAAAGTTCATGAATAACTCTGGAAAGTGGGACAGGGCCTTTACAGCTCCAGAGACCCAGGTTCGATCATGACTATGGGTGCTGTCTGTACGAGTTTGTACGTTCTCCCCGTGACCTGCGTGGGTTTTCTCCAAGATCTCCACTTTCCCCCCACACTCCAAAGACGTACAGGTTTGTAGGTTAATTGGCTTCGATAAAATTGTAAATTGTCCCTTGTTTGTGTAGGGTAATGTTAATGTGCGGGGATCGCTGTTCGGTGCGGACTCGATGGGCCGAAGGGCCTGTTTCCGTGCTGTATCTCTAAACTAAAGTAAACTAATCAGGAAATTAGCATGGGTAGTTCCTAGCATTATTCACCAGTGTGCAGTTATTGTTTGTGGGCCATCTGGTAGCACAAGGACATTTCCTCTATTGTTAAGGTAGATTTCAGAATCCGAGGGAAATCTATCATACTTATTTCTAACACATATTAACATTTAGCAGCACACTATTAAAGGCTTTGAGCATTATGTCCTATGACCACTTTGTGGTCCTGCACCTCCCAGCCTCACCTTTCAAAGCCTAATGGGCCAGTCCCACTTAGGCGATTTTTCAGGCGACTGCCATCGACTGTCAAGTTGCCGGCAGTCGCCTGAAAAACTGGCAACTGGAACGGCAACTGTCAGAGTGAAACACACACACACACACGTCGCTTCCTTCACCAGCCCGTTATGCAGGCGGGGGACAGGGCAAGTGGGGTGAGCGCTGTCTGAGTGAAATTCACACGGTACAAAGCCAAGGTGATACAGACACACACCGCGATGAACAAGAAGGTTGGCGCTGTAATTAAGACGGCTAAAGCACAGTGTACGGTAAGTCCTTTAAAAAGGGGGGGGGGAGAAGGGGGGAGAGGGAAGGAGAAGGAGTGGAGACAACTTTTAAGATGCCAGAGATACACGTCTGTGAAGCTCGGCAGACATTAACATTACCGGTCAGATATCCTTGATTCTGAAAAATACTGCTTACGTTTTTTTTCCCAATGAGCCAATGAAATTCACCAGTCAGCACCGGCTACAACCTACGAGAACCTACGAGAACCTCCAACCTCCTGCAACCCACCACGACCCTCTGGCGACCCACCTACAGCACGAGAATTCTCGCTACTCTCCATGGCGGCTTCATTCTGCTTTCCACTAATTTTTCAACATGTTGAAAAATTTGCGGCGACCATAATGAGGCCGCGACTAGTTCCTTGAATGCGGGAACTCCTCACGACCATGAAGGCGACTACCCCGCAACCACCCGCGAACATGTGACGACCATGTGGCGACTGCATAGTCTCCTGCAGTCGCCTAAGTGGGGCAGGCCCATAACACTGCATGCAGTGATCACTGGTTTGTTGATCATAGGAGCAGGCTCATCATAGACACAACCAGCTGGAGTAACTCAGCAGGACAGGCAGCATCTCTGGATAGAAGGAATGGGTGATGTGATGTTTCGAGTTGAGACCCTTCTTCAGACTGCCTGCCCCGCTGAGTTACTCCAGCATTTTGTGGCTATCTTCGGTGTGAACCAGCATCTGCAGTTTCTTCCTACACATGGGGTAACTCATCTTCCAAGTTAACAGAGTCAAGATTCAGGAGTGTTTCATTGTCATATGTTTCAGATAAAACAATGAAATGTATAAACATAGTACAGAATGTATAAACATAGTACACTGTAAACAATATAATAAACGACAAAAACAAGTTCAGGGTGTGTATATATACATATCTATGTACACATACCCATACACGCACACACATGCACACGCACACACATATATATATACACACCCATATATACATATTTATATACAGTGTGTACCACCAGAGGTCAGAGTAATCGACCACCATGTCCCCTGCCCCCGTAATTCTTCTCAGCCTTATGGCAGCCTGTGCTGGCATTCTATCATATTTACTTGGAGATTAGGAATTCCTTAATTACTGCTTGCTTCTCAGTTGTCAGTGCTGGGGCCACTACTCTTCACGTTGTACATTAATTATTTGGACGAGGGGATTGAAGGCTTTGTGGTCAAGTTTGCAGATGATACAAAAATAGGTGGAGGGGCGGGTGGTGTAGAGAAAGCAGGGACTCTGCTGAAGGACTTGGACAGGTTGGGAGATTGGGCAGAGAAGTGGCAGATGGAATATAGCGTAGCAAAGTGTGGAGTCATGCATTTTGGTAGTAGGAATAAAGATGTAGACTATTTTTTTTTAAATATAGAGTGCATCCAGAGGCCAAGTCAGTGGATAGTTTTAAGGCAGAGATAGCCAAATTTTTGGTTAGGACGGATGTCAAGGGTTATGGGAAGAAGGCAAAAAAATGGGATTAGGAGGCAGAGAAAAGCCATGATTGAATGGCAGAGTAGACTCGATGGGCCGAATGGCCTAATTCTACTGAGTTCCTCCAGCATTTTTGTCTACCTCACCAAAAGTTAGAAACTCTCATGGACTCTACATCCAAAACTGCTCTGGTCACTGGGTTCAATAAATGTTCAGACCATTGATGAATAAATTGGTGTAGGACGGAATTAAATAGTAAAGATGAGGGAGTGGGGACCTGGAAAATGGAAGACATTGAAGAAACGAAGGGCGTGTGTCATGTTCTGTAAATAATAAAGATGAGGGAGCCTGGCGATGCAGCCTATCCCTCTGAGTTATGCCAGCAATTTGTGTCTATCTTCAATAAATTGGTGGTCGATGTGAACTAATCGAATGGAACTGACTTGTGGCTCTCAACAGCCACCACCTAATGTGGTCGTTAACCTACTTTACACAGAAAAAAAAACTTGGAAGATACAATAGCAGTCTTTCTCCATGCCTTCGATTTATCAATATATTAAGACTGGTAATGCAAAAGATTTGAATGCATTTCAATTTGCATCACCAGGCAGGCGATACTCCTGGTGCTTTCTTGTTCTGCTTGTCTAACTACGAGCAACAGATTACAGGCACAATCATTGACTTACAACAGTACAGCATCAAGCTTCATTGAGCCATGATACTCACTATTCTCTTTATTGTCTACTGAGCAGATCTGCTTAGGAAGGAACTGCCAATGCTGGTTTATACCCAAGATAGGCACAAAATGCTGGAGTAACTCAACAGGACAGGCAGCATCTCTGGAGAGAGGGAATGGGTGACAAGTTCACAAGTTATAGCAGTAGAATTAGGCCACTCGGCCCATCGGGTCTACTCCACCATTTAATCATGGCTGTTCTCTGCCTCCTAATCCCATTTTCCTGCCTTCTTCCCATAACCCTTGACACCCGTTCTAACCAAAAATTTGGCTAAAAATATCCACTGACCTGGCCTCCACAGCCCTCTATGGCAGTGTTCCACAGATTTACCCTCTGACTAAAGAAGTTCCTCCTCACCTCCTAAAAGAGTGCCGTTTAATTCTGAGCTCCCTCTGGTCCAAGACTCTCGCATCAGCAAAAACATCCTTTCCACATCCACTCTATCTATGTCTTTCATTATTATGTGAGTTTCAATGACCTTAACCTTCTAAACTCAATGGCCCAGAGCAAAACTGTCTGAAGAAGGGTTTCGACCCGAAACATCACCCGTTCCTTCTCTCCAGAGATGCTGCCTGACCTGCTTTTCTACCATGGAGGACCAAATCTCTTAGCAAAATACATGTAGACAACATCTCCTGCCCAACCCTCATCAATTACCCTTGTCATCTCCTCAAAAATCTCGATCGAGCTAGTAAGACACAATGTGCCACATACAAAGCCAAAGAAGGATCTCAACCTGAAACATAACCCATTCTTTCTCTCCAGAGATGCTGCCTGTCCCGCTGAGTTACTCCAGCATTTTGTGTCTATCTCCTTGCATGTGTTTCTTGCAGTTACTGCATTCCAACTGCAGCCACAGTAAAGAGTAAAACAGATGCTCATGGAGTGGCAGCAGAATGACAATCAAGATGCCAGATAAAAATATACTGAAGCCCTTTCAATCCCCATTGATAACTTTGTTGTGATAATTGTAGATCTACCAACCACTTTTAACCACTGCAATAACTAATGTATAAATCACAACAGCATACAATTCACTGCCTTATTTTGGGGGAGTTTAATTTAAACCAAACACATTCCTTGGATTTAAAATACATTTTGGTTTCTCTGACAAACTGTAGATAAAAAATAAAACAAATCAATACAATTACTCAGTGCTAAATGCTTACATAGGGGCATTTTTAAAGGTTGACACAAATAGCTGGATTAACGCAGCGGGACAGGCTAAATCGAGGGTAAACACAAAGTGCTGGAGTAACTCAGCTGAGTAACTCTAGCATTTCGTGTCTATCTTCGATTTACGCTGAGCTACTCCAGCACTTTGTGTCTACTTTTGATTTACGCTGAGTTAATCCAGCATTTTGTGTCAACCTTCGATTTAAACCAGCGCCTGCAGTTCTTTCCTATGCAATTTTTTTTAATTGATATTTCAGTTTGGAGATACAGCACGGAAAGAGGCCCTTCGGCCCACCGTGTCCCCAACGACCAGAGATCCCCACACATTAACACTACCCTACACACACCAGGGACAATGTACACTTACACCAAGCCCATTAACCTACATACCTGTATGGCTTTGGAGTGTGGGTGCAAATCCAGAGAAAATCGACGCGTTCACGGGGAGAACGTAGAAACTCCATACAGAAAGCACCAGTAGTCGGGATCGAACCCGGGTCTCTGGTGCTGCAAGCACTGTAAGGCAGCAACTCTACCGCTGCGCCACCATGCTGCCCTATTTCTTCACAATTTCGCTAGCCACAAAAGAGATCCGTGTAGACAGGAGAGTATCTAATGTCGTTCCTTTGTTGAAGCAAGAAATCAGAAGGAATTGAGGGACTTAGAGCTTGGTGAGTCCCCCATCAGTGGTAGGGAAACGATTGGAGAAGATTTTTCAGGATGGGATTTATTCCCATTTGGAAGATAGTGGGTTAATTAGAAATAGGAATATAATAGAAAATAGGTGCAGGAGGAGGTCATTCATCCCTTCGAGCAAGCACCGCCATTCTTTGTGATCATGGCTGATCGTCCCCTATCAATAACCCGTGCCTGCCTTCTCCCCATATCCCTTGACTCCACTAGCCCCAAGAGCTCTATCTAACTCTCTCTTAAATTCATCCAGTGATTTGGCCTCCACTGCCCTCTGTGGCAGGGAATTCCATAAATTCACAACTCTCTGGGTGAAAACGTTTTTTTCTCACCTCGGTCTTAAATGACTTCCCCTTTAGTCTAAGACTGTGGCCCCTGGTTCTGGACTCGTCCAACATTGGGAACATTTTTCCTGCATCTAGCTTGTCCAGTCCTTTTATAATTTTACTTCGGAGTCACGTGAGTGACTACGTGAAGAACCCGCTCAGTGCGCAGGCGCGGCATTACGCCAGCAGTGCAACAGCGGCAGCGGGAGTTATGCTCTCCCGCAACAGAGAAACGGACCGTCAGGTGAGTATCCTGAGGTCGGGTTTCTTTTACAGGGGAGCCCCTTTTTCTGCTTGTGTTTTACAGGCAGAGAAAAAGGCTCTGGAACAAAACTGTCCCCCGTTCGAGGAGGAACGTTTCCCGTCGGGGGGAAGGGGGCAGCAACAGGCAGTAGGAGCGACCCGGTGTTCCGCAATTCCCCGACACCGAGGCCAGCCCGATAGCGGGCTGGATGTATAGCCACCCGAAGAGGCATCCGGCAGGTGTTCCCGATTTGGGACGGGACGTCTCTCTACCCGCACGGGGGGAGAGAGCCGCCTGAGCCGCTGGAGCGGCTTTCGGAGCAGGTGCTTGCGAGATGCGCTGCTTGAGGGGCGCTCTCGCTTCTACAAGGCACAAAAGCTCCAGAAGAAGGCGGTAGGAACATTTACCGGGCGTTCCGCTATCCCCACGCCACGCCGAAGCCAGTCCCGCTAGTGCCTGAGCTGCGGGCTGGATGTTCAGCCATCCGAAGAGGCATCCGGCCGGTGGCTTCCGACTTGTCGGAGGGGACGTCTCTCCACCCGCTACGTGAGGGGCAGTCTCGCTGGAGGGTTCAGGCATACCCTCCACAGTGCCTAGGCACTGCCCATCACTTCCTTAGTGTGGTTAGCTTTGGGGTGACCAGTGGCTGGGCTGGTCATGAAGAGGGGTCACTGGCTGAACAATATCGGGAGTATGCTTGAGGTACAGGATCAGGAAGAGCTGCTGGGTGTGGCCGCTATGTGGCTCCACCACTAGCGAGATGGCTTTTCAGTCTCAACTGATGGCCAGCTTATTACCTGTCTTTTCCAAAAAACCTCTCCAAGACAGGTAGCCATGAGGCGTTGGTTTTATCACGCCTCCCCTAAATTGCATTTACTCAAAGTGCCCGCCATTATTGGGGGATACATTGAGCAGCGCATTTAACCTAAATATTTTAAAAATGCATTTGGTACCCTGACGTCGGCTATCATGTCCACCTGCTCATTCCAGAAGGGCAGGGTAGTATGGCAAAACACCTGACCCTACTGTTCAACGGTATACCTCATAACTTCTGAAATGAACTCACAAACCTGCCCTCAATCTATGAAATTAACAGGACTATGAGAACGCCGACCTCACAAGCACAGATCCTGCTACCTGGCACTTACCAAACCAGTCCTAAAAAACTGGACGAAGTGTTCAAACTATTCGGCACAAGAGGGCAGAGTCTGGAATGAGCACCACACTAAACCAGACAGCAGTACCTCTACGTGTCCACCAGGGGCGTCTACCTCATGGTACTGGTGAAAGCTCGGGGCCTGCATGCCAAACCCGTAGCATTTTAGGCCACGGCCCAGAGCAGGCCCCAGGGGAAAATGCGCCACCCCCCAACAAACATCGTCCCTACAAGAACAAGGAACCAGAAACCGAAGAAAACAACAATGAAGACAGATAAGTATGGTTCCTACCATCACATAAAGGTTAAGGGTTGTACTAACAAGGGGTGGATGAATCACGCCTGGTTAGGAAGCTATCACTCTTGGTAGTTATATACCAATAAATAAATAAATAAATAAATAAATAAATACAAGGGGAATAGAATTAATATCTTGCCACCAATTCAGCAAGCACCCCAAGTGGTCTACCCTCCCACGATGGTGAATGTCGCACCATCGTTGATAAACCACTTGAGTATTTCACCAGGTATACCCATTCATGGGATTTGTAACTACTACCATGGATCCAAGGATACTTTATGGTAGACATCGACCTTGAAGATGCACACTATTCAGTACCTTCTCATATAAGTTTCGGATATACCGCAATTACCCGGATGGAGTAACCATGATGAGCGTTGCGGCATTTAAGTCAAAGTTATCCAGAATCAACTAGCCCTGACACTTAGAAACATTCCGTCATGGCATGTCTATATATTAACGACAAACTATCCTTGGATACAGCTTTAGCTGCATCGCTTCTCGGCCTTTTGGCTAAGATCAAGTGTAGTATCTGTTCTTATCAGTTTAATAATCTGATACGTCCCTTATCTAGGGACCATATATTAAATTGAATTTTGGAACAGGGAGATGGAATAGGGGCTTGCTCCATCCACTCCACGCATCGACCCAGTATTGCAGTGCCTCTGGGAACGGTGCACAAAATATATATCCAGATATTTACGTTGACCATCCACAACGTTGTTATCTGGTATTCATTAAGACTATCAGTCATGGTGCATTAACCACCAATCAACTACGTGGCAAAGTAATTGGGATATAGCAGCATTACCAGCTACTGAACTTTGTACCTTTCCTATGAGCTGAGATACTAGTGTTCAAAACTATCTCCATACCTGTAATATGGGGGCAAATGGATTAATCTGTAGTGTTATCATGGAATTTATCGGCAGGAAGGATTATGGTTGTACACTTCCACCTGTTTTGAGTAACATCTTATGTGTCCTGATGTGTTACTGAGCTTGTAATACTTAATGCCAATATGAATTGACTTAAACATATTATATATTAACTTACTTAATTCTAGTGAAGCATTTGCTCAGTAATCCACCAAATTTGCATGTTCGCTTATAAGATAACAACATCAGTGGTGGCATATACCAAACCACTTGGGCGGAGAACATCGATATTAGGTGACAATTTATTAACAATTGCAAACCGTATGTCGTCAAACATGTTTGACCATCAGTAACTCACCTATCAGGTGAGCTAAATACTGTAACATACATTTAAACCAAAAATATTTGCTGAAATCACTAAGCAATATGGACACCAGATATCGATTCCTTATATCCAATTAAATCACCACGTACTAACTTACGTCACATGAAACCAATCTCAAGGCAGCGGCAATGGAGACATTCCCGCGTATTGAGGGGTGGGGGGAACCTAATCTCTATGTTTTCCTTTCCTTCTACCTCTTCAAAAGGTACTACGGCTTCATCAGTCGGGTACTACGCAAATTACAGTGGACCAAGTCCACAAGCATGGTTCCCAGTGATCCTCGACATGGTCATTAAAAGAATTGCAGAATTGGGAAGACCATTGCTGTGCTTGGATCAGCAGCACTATCAACCTGATGACAGTATTCCGTCACATATCCTAGGGAACATACCTGAGGAGCATCAAGAAATGGTACACTGTTTTCCAAAACAGGAATTACACATTCAACTATAACAAAAAACTGTACTGGAGCTCGTGGCAGGTCTTCACCACAATGAAGGACATGTTCTGTTAGCCTACTCAACTTGGGTACCGCTCACTGGTGATCAGATACAGGAGAGGTATATCAATCCATTCCCCAGAAATAGGTACACCCAAATTGGGATGTCAGTGAAATCCTGACATACCTTAGGGGATGATCACCAGCCAGGTCACTCACCCTGGAACAGCCTACCCTGAAGATGGACATGCTGGTGGCCTTACATCAACACAAAGAGCCAGCTCTCCCATCTACTGCGATGGGACAACATGGTTATAACACCAGATAGTGTCACATGCCCATTCAAGGGTTGGCCAAACAGAACAGACCAGGAACATCAGGTCCAGTCATGAAATTCCGGGCATACCCACCTGAACCACGTTTTATGTGTCATGACCCACTTAGAGATCGACACAATAAGGAATACCGAGGGAGAGGAAAAAGCCTTATGGGTCAGCCACAGGAAACCTCATGGTCGGGTGACGAGCTAAACTATCTCTAGTGGCTCAAGCAGGTACTGGGAGTTGCTGGAGTAAATACTAACGTGTATAAAATCTTATTCCACCAGGACAGCTTCCACGTCAGTAACTAAGAGGATGGACGAGCCTATGGACCACATCCTGGCTACTGCAGGGTGGTCTAGGGAGTATACGTTCCAAACTTTTATAACAAACCACTGACAGAACCTGTATCGTTTGCAGAAAAAGAATCAGCAAAAAATATATAATTTAAGCCCGGGGGAGCAATTGGTCTTGTTGTAGTTAATAACACCATTATTGTTTTTACAAACAGATTCATGGTTGATTACGATAACATACTTCCTCCCTCGAATGACTTCGGCAGCGAGTGAAGTATGAACTGTTACACGGTTTGAAATCACAGAGCTTTGAAGTCTTCACGTAGTCACTCACGTGACTCCGAAGTAAAATAGTAAGATTAAACGAGAACTTACCATTTGAAGGTTTGATCTGTATTTTATGAGGAGTTACGATGAGGGATTACGTGCCCTCCGCTCCCACCCTCATTATATGGATCAAACTAATAAATTGATGTCTCCTTATCTTTACTATGTTTACTTCAAATAATTGTGTCTATCTGTGATTCCACACCGCTGCTTGGAAGTATGCCGCGCCTGCGCACTGAGCGGGTTCTTCACGTAATCCCTCATCGTAACTCCTCATAAAATACAGATCAAACTTCAAACTGGTAAGTTCTCGTTTAATCTTACTATTTTATATGTTTCTATAAGATTCTTCTAAACTCCAGTGAATTGAGGGACTCAAATAGAGAAAGCTAGTAGACAGTGTGTGAGGCAGGAGGCAGAGAAGGGAAACACTCAGACCCAACATGTAGGGGGGAAAGTAGAAAAAGATAATAAACAGAGAATAAGAGGTGGTGGGTTTCTTAAATGTGTGAGCAGAGAGACAGAGGGGTGTAAAATGAGGGTAGAAGCAATAGGTAGCAAGGTGAAAAGTAAAAGTGGCAGAGAGACAAATCCAGGGCAAAAATCAAAAAGGGCCACTTTTCAACATAATTGTATAAGGGGTAAGAGTGTTATAAAAACAAGCCTGAAGGTGTTGTGTCTCAATGCAAGGAACATTCGTAATAAGGTGGATGAGTTGAATGTGCAGATAGCTATTAATGATTATGATATAGTTTGGATCACGGAGACATGGCTCCAGGGTGACCAAGGCTGGGAGCTGAACATCCAGGGATATTCAATATTCAGGAGGGATAGACAGAAAGTAAAAGGAGGTGGGGTAGCGTTGCTGGTTAGAGTCGAGATTAACGCAATAGAAAGGAAGGACATAAGCTTAGAGGATGTTGAATCAATATGGGTAGAGCTACGAAACGCTAAGGGGCAGAAAACGCTAGTGGGAGTTGTGTACAGGCCACCTAACAGTAGTAGTGAAGTTGTGGATGGCATCAAACAGGAAATTAGAAATGCGTGCATCAAAGGTAAAACAGTTATAATGGGTGACTTTAATCTACATATAGATTGGATGAATCAAATTGGCAGGGGTGCTGAGGAAGACGATTTCTTGGAATGTATGCAGGATAGTTTTCTGAACCAACATGTAGAGGAACCAACGAGAGAGCAGGCTATTCTAGACTGGGTATTGAGTAATGAGGAAGGGTTAGTTAGCAGTCTTGTTGTGCGTGGCCCCTTGGGCAAGAGTGACCATAATATGGTTGAGTTCTTCATTAAGATGGAGAGTGACATAATTAATTCAGAAACAAGGGTTCTGCACTTAAAGACAGGTAACATTGAGGGTATGAGACGTGAATTGGCCAAGATAGACTGGCAATTGATTCTGAAAGGGTTGACGGTGGATATGCAATGGAAGGCATTTAAAGACTGCATGGATGAGCTACAACAATTGTTCATCCCAGTTTGGCAAAATAATAAATCAGGGAAGGTAGTGCATCCGTGGATAACAAGGGAAATCAGGGATAGTATCAAAACAAAAGATGAAGCATACAAATTACCCAGAAAAAGCAGCCTACCAGAGGACTGGGAGAAATTCAGAGTCAAGCAGAGGAGGACAAAGCGCTTAATTAGGAAATAGATTATGAAAGAAAACTGGCAGGGAACATAAAAACTGACTGCAAATATTTTTATAGATATGTGAAGAGAAAAAGATTAATTAAAACAAATGTAGGTCCCTTGCAGTCATAAACAGGTGAATTGATCATAGGGAACAAGGACAAGGCAGACCAATTGAATAACTACTTTGGAAGACTTAAATAATCTGCCGGAAATAGCAGGGGACCGGGGGTCAAATGAGATGGAGGAACTGAGTGAAATCCAGGTTAGCCGGGAAGTGGTGTTAGATAAATTAAATTGATTAAAGGCCGATAAATCCCCAGGGCCAGATAGGCTGCATCCCTGAGTACTTAAGGAAGTAGCCCCAGAAATAGTGGATGCATTAGTGATAATTTGCAAAACTCTTTACATTCTGGAGTAGTTCCTGAGGATAGGAGGGTAGCTAATGTAACCCCAATTTTTAAAAAGGGGGGGGGAGAGAGAAAACGGGGAATTACAGACCAGTTAGTCTAACATCGGTAGTGGGGAAACTGCTAGAGTCAGTTATTAAAGATGGGATAGCAGCACATTTGGAAAGTGGTGAAATCATTGGACAAAGTCAGCATGGATTTATGAAAGGTAAATCATGTCTGACGAATCTTATAGAATTTTTCGAAGATGTAACTAGTAGAGTGGATAAGGGAGAACCAGTGGATGTGTTATACTTCAAAGCTTTCAGAAGGCTTTCGACAAGGTCCCACATAAGAGATTAGTATACAAACTTAAAGCACACGGTATTGGGGGTTCAGTATTGATGTGGATAGAGAACTGGCTGGCAGACAGGAAGCAAAGTGTCGGAGTAAACGGGTCCTTTTCACAATGGCAGGCAGTGACTAGTGGGTACCGCAAGGCTCAGTGCTGGGATCCCAGCTATTTACAATATATATTAATGATTTGGACGAGGGAATTGAATGCAACATCTCCAAGTTTGCGGATCACATGAAGCTGGGGGGCAGTGTTAGCTGTGAGGAGGATGCTAGGAGACTGCAAGGTGACTTGGATAGGCTGGGTGAGTGGGCAAATGCATGGCAGATGCAGTATAATGTGGATAAATGTGAGGTTATCCATTTTGGTGGCAAAAACAGGAAAGTAGACTATTATCTGAATGGTGGCCGATTAGGAAAAGGGGAGATGCAACGAGACCAGGGCGTCATGGTACACCAGTCATTGAAAGTAGGCGTGCAGGTGCAGCAGGCAGTGAAGAAAGCGAATGGTATGTTAGCATTCATAGCAAAAGGATTTGAGTATAGGAGCAGGGAGGTTATACTGCAGTTGTACAGGGTCTTGGTGAGACCACACCTGGAGTATTGCGTACAGTTTTGGTCTCCTAATCTGAGGAAGGACATTGTTGCCATAGAGGGAGTACAAAGAAGGTTCACCAGACTGATTCCTGGGATGTCAGGACTTTCATATGAAGATAGACTGGATAGACTCGGCTTGTACTCGCTGGAATTCAGAAGATTGAGGGGGGATCTTATAGAAACTTACAAAATTCTTAAGAGGTTGGACAGGCTAGATGCAGGATGATTGTTCCTGATGTTGGGGAAGTCCAGTATTTAAGAGGGAGTTAGATGTGGCCCTTGTGGCTAAAGGTATCAGGGGGTATGGAGAGAAGGCAGGTACAGGATACTGAGTTGGATGATCAGCCATGATCATATTGAATGGCGGTGCAGGCTCGAAGGGCCGAATGGCCTACTCCTGCACCTATTTTCTATGTTTCCATGTTTCTATGTTTCTAATACAAGCCAAACCTACCCGATCTATTCACCTCTCAAGAGGTGAATAGATCGGGTAGATGCACAGAGTTTCTTGCCCAGAGTAAGGGAATTGAGGACCAGAGGACATAGGTTCAAGGTGAAGGGGAAAAGATTTAATAGGAATCTGAGGGGTAACCTTTTGTCACAAAGGGTGGTGGGTGTATGGAACAAGCTGCCAGATGAAGAAGTTGAGGCTGGGACTATCCCAAAGTTTAAGAAACAGGTACATGGATAGGACAGCTTTGGAGGGATATGGGCCAATCGCAAGCAGGTGGGACTAGTGTAGCTGGGACATGTTGGGTGGTGTGGGCAAGTTGCGCCTAAGGGCCTGTTTCCACAGTATATGACTATCTATGACTAGCTTAAAATGCTCAGGATTCACTATGATTTCTCGTACAGTTTAAGAACTGGCTTATTGATAGAAGACAGAGGGTTGTTATGGAAGATCAATATTCAGGCTGGAAGTCTGTGACCAGTGGAATTCTGCATGGATTGGATTGAATTGATTGTTTTTTTAATTGATATTATTAGGGACAGTGCATATTAATAAACATTTGCATGTAATATGCAAGATTGTAGCCAGTAGCTAATTTCCATCTTTTGTCCCAACACAAGGTAAACACATCCCAAACAAGGTAAAAACAAAAGACAAAAACAAAAACAAAACAAACAATAAAGTAAAAAAGTAACAATAAAAGAGTACCATAGGATAATTTTAAGGTAGATTATGATTGCAGTTTTGATTTTGCAGTAAGCATGTTTTTAGATGTTTGGTAAATGAGGTAAGGGTTGGCAGATCCCGTATGACGCATGGTATCGCGTTCCAGGTCTGCGACGCTCGATATGAAAATACTGACTGCCCAAAGACACTTTTCCTAAACGGGACTATGCAATCACCCCTGGAGGCTGCTCTTGTCGACCTATTTGTGTTTTTCTTTATGAAGTCCTTTAACGGAGGTGGGGCTAGTCCACGGAAGATTTTGTAAACCAAAATCGAGTCCGAATATTTTATTACGTTTTCCCAGCTCAGCAGATCAAATTTCTTCAGGATGCTACAGTGATGGTACATTCTGGGCTTTTTGTCAAGAGTTTTTAGGGCTTGTTTATAAGCAATTTCAACAGGCTTTAGTGTGGACTTACAAGCCAGTGACCAAGTTGTTATACAGTAGGTCATGTATGGCACAATCATTGCATTAAAATATAGTTTGGCTGAATCAATAGT
Source organism: Amblyraja radiata (assembly GCF_010909765.2). NCBI lineage: Eukaryota > Metazoa > Chordata > Chondrichthyes > Rajiformes > Rajidae > Amblyraja > Amblyraja radiata. The sequence goes on from NC_045961.1 coordinate 13,580,276, forward strand.
TAAATTATTTCTAATATATCTAAAGTTGGACAAATTAAATTTAATTAAATTTACTGTTCTTTTCACCTGTTGTTTGAAGCAGAGCTGTGAATCGATCACGATTCCTAAATATTTAAACTCATGTACAATTTTAAGTTTTGTTCCATGTACAAACACATCAGGATCTCCGTCAGTACTTGCCTTTTTAGAGAAAAACATACAGACAGTCTTTGACACATTAAGATGTAGATCAGAAAACTGCAACCAGTTTGACACATTAATCATAGCAGCTGATAGGTCTTATGCAGCTTGATGTTTGTTTTTGGCATGTACATACACAACTGCATCGTCAGCATACATCTGGCAAGAGCCTGGACCTCTGTTGTTTGTGATATATACATACAAATGACCTGGACATAGGTTTAAGGCAAGGGGGGAAAGGTATCATAGGAACCTGAAGGGGAACTTTTTTGCATAAAAGCTGGTGGGTATATGGAAAAAGCTGCCAGAGGAGGAAGTAGAGGCATTCACTATCACAATTAGTGGACTAGTTGTAGGACTAGTGTTGATGGGACATGTTGGTCAGTGTGGGCAAATTGGGCCGATGAACATATTTCCATGCTGTATTAAGGGCCTGTCCCACTTACGTGTCCTTGGCACGCAAATTACGCGATCTCGTGGTCGCTTTGAGCCTCCATGGTCCCGCGAAGGTCGCACGAGATTTCATGCATACGCACAGCCGTCCGGAGCGTGTGACGTCATTTGAAGATGGACACAAAGCTGGAGTAACTCAGCGGGACCGGCTGCATCTCTGGAGAGAAGCAATGGGTGATGTTTCGTGCCGAGACTCTTGTTCAAAGGTTCAAAGGTTCAAAGGTTATTTTATTGGTCACATACACCTAGATGTAGTGAAATGCTTCTTGCCAATGCAGCACATAAAGAAAGAATACAGACATAACAGTAATAACGAAATTTAAACATAAAAATATCCCCCCACAATGGTTCCCATTATGAGGGAAGGCACAAAGTCCAGTCCCCATCCCATGTCCACCCATAGTCGGGCCTATTGAGGCCTCCACAGTTGCCTTTACGGAGGCCCGATGTTCCAGGCCATTCTCGCGGCATGATGGTACTCTGGCGTCGGGAGAATTCTCTCAGTGACTTGGGAACCCTGGAACGGCCGCTTCCCTTACTGGAGACCTCGGCTTCCGAAGCCAACAGGGCCGCGCCGGAAGGAGCTCAACCACTGGCGATCTCATCGATAGATCCCAGGCTCCCGATGTTTAAGGACAGCGCTGCCGCCCGCAGCGCCGCCGCTCCACACTCCCGCAGCTCCGCGATGTTTTTCTCGGCGGTCTTCAGCCCACCGGAGCTCTGGCGCGGCGACCCAGGCAAGGCATCGCCCGCTACGCTCCGCGATAGCGCTCCAGCGCTGTGCCGCCGCCAAAGCCGAGGTACTGAGCGGTCCCCTCAGGAAACGCCGCTCCAGGCCCGCTGGTAGGCCACGAGGACGGGTCGAAATTGCAGCCCGGAGAAAAGCTGCCTCTCCGACCAGGTAGGGACCCTAAAAAGTTTCCCCCTTCCTCCCCCCCCACCTCCCACATAAAAAAGACTAGAGCTCCAAAAACAAAACACTAAAACTCACTAAAAATAAAAATAGAGTGAAAAACTAACAGCTGCAGGCTGGGCATCCATACCGCACAGGACGGCGCCCCCCAGTCTGAAAAGAATGGTCTTGACCCGAAACATCACCCATTGCTTCTCTCCAGAGATGCTGCCGGGCCCGCTGAGTTACTCCAGCATTTTGTGTCTATCTTCAATTTTCTTGGCCCCGCTCTGGGAGTAGAAGTGGGGGCCGATTCGAATCCGCAATGGCCATGAGCCCCAGGCCGAGTTCGGCGATCGTTTGCCTGCTTCTGCTGCTGTTGGAGTTGAGACTTTGCGTTGCGCCAGGGTCTTGGGCCTGTTCCACTTTGGCCATCAGTTACGTGACAGGCAGTTGGCGCGCGGAGATTTCGTTCGCTACAAAAATTTCGGAGCCCCGCCCGATGTCACGCACAACTACATACCCCTCCACGCTTCTCAGTGAGACCAGCCCCGTGCGGCCATACCATGGATATTGGCAGGCTTGGACTTTAGTCCTAGGAGTGCAGTTGGCCGTGCAATGTTGTTATAGAGGTGTATAAAATGATAAAGTGAACAGATAGGGAGAATGCAAGCAGACTTTCTCTAGGTTACAGCAATCAGAACAAGTGGGCATACAGTAGGCTTATGCTGAGAAGGGAAAAATGTAGTTGAAATATGAGGGACTACTTTTTCATCCTAAGAACAGATGGGACATGGAACAAGCTCCCAGTGGATGAACTTGAGCCAAATACAATAATAACATTTAAAAGACATTTGTACAGGTGCATGTATGGGAAAGACAAAGTGATATGGGCCAAATGTGGGCAAATGGCACCAGCTTAGTTGGGGCATGTAGGTCGGCATGGACTAGTAGGGGGGACAAGCCTGTTTCTGTGTTGTATGACTCTATGACTATTGGTGAGGGTATGCAGATAAAATGCTCTGCTTCCCCCCAGGAGTGACATTTTTTTTTTATTGCATATCTTTCATTAATTTGTTCTATCTCTCGTTATATCACCATATATATCTTTTGTTTCCCTTTCCCCTGACGCTCAATCTGAAGAAGGGTTCCGACCCTGAACAAAAATGAAAGAGGAAGTACTAAAACCCAATGAAAGTGTGCTCTGTGAACTCCCCATTCTGTGCCACTGAGCTCATGATGTCCGTTGTATTCTCTTTTAAAGCAGTAGAAGTTCCTACTCTGTTACTCCTCCTGTGTCTTGTTTTAAGGATATTCTTGACACATTAATGGACAGTAACCATAGTTTGCACCTGGCTACCCAGTGCTGTCTGGTTGCTGGTCCCTGACACACACACACCAAACATATAACTCTCTCTCTCCAGCTTTTCATCACGCTCTTTGATGCTCTGTGATCCCACAGTCATTGACATGAACAGATCCAAGGATGGATGGTACATCTTAGGGCTATAGGAATCAAGGGGTATGGGGAAAAAGCAGGAATGGGGTACTGATTTTAGATGATCACCCATGATCACATTGAATGGTGGTGCTGGCTTGAAGGGCCGAATGGCCTACTGCTGCACCTATGTTTCTATGATATGGTGATGCACTTAAAAATACTCAACCACGAAGAGTGCTGAAGACAGCTACATAATGGATGACAAATGTAGTGAGTCATTGAAGACTGAAGCTGGTAGATATAAAATGTCTTTGATCACCATAAGCAGATCTTCAGGAGAATCTATCTCTCCTCTATCAACAGTACAGTGACATTTTATACTTTTCAACACAGACAACAATAAGCATTTGCCAGTGTTAATGGCTATAATTACATGCTTATCCATTAATATTTTCAGTCGCAAGCAGGCCTGTCTGTCATCCCCCACTGGTGCAGGTGATGGGCTGTTCTTGCATGGAATGTGCAGATTCTGTTCAGGGTTAGCCATTGCTTGCGATGGAGGGCAAAACCCGGTGGTTTCACTGTGGGGTCCATGATGACCTTTCCGTTGTTGGTGTTGGCATCTTTACAAGGGTGGTGAAGAAGGCAGTTGGCATTCCTGCAATCATTAGAAAGAGTTTTGAGTACAGGAATTTGGACGCTAAGTTACAACTGTACAAGACACTGGTGAGACCACATTTGGTGTATTGTGTGCAGTTAGCTTTGCTCTGCGTAGGAAGGTCGTCATGAATTATTGCAGAGTAAATTCAGGATTTGAGCATGATTGGATAGTTTGAGTTGTGAGGGGAGACTGGACTTTTTTTCCCCTGGAGCATGAGAGGTTCAGGGGTGACCGAAAAGAAACATATAAAATTCTAAGATAAAATGATAAGGAGAAAGGTAATTCCTTTTTTCCCCTGGGAATCCAGTACTAGTGGGCATAAGTGAGAGAGGAAAGATTTAAAAGTGACCAAAGGGATAATTTTTTCACGTCAGATAACTGGTATATGGAAACATTTGCCAGATGAAGTGGTAATGGCAGGTGCAAAAGCAACATTTAAAAGATATTTAGACAGGTAAAGATTGAGTGGTAGGAAGGAACTGCAAATACAGGTTTGCACTGAATATGGACACAAATTGCTGGAGTAACTCAACGGGGCATGCAGCATCTCTGGATAGAAGGAATGGGTGACGTCTCGACCCAAAACATCGCCCATTCCTTCTATCCAGAGTTACTTCAGCATTTTGTGTCTATCTTCAAAGTTTTAGGGGGATGTGGGTCAAATGCATACCGATGGGCCTAGCTCAATGTAGAAACCAGCTTGGCATGGAGAAGGCATGTATTGGTGCTGCATGGGTGTATGACTCTATGACCACTAAATCACTGCCCTCACCTCATGATGGTTTGAATGAGGATTGATTCACATGAACATTCATCTATTGCCTTCTCATTTGAGTTAAAGCCTGCTCTGCATATATCCATAACTCCTCAATATTTAGTTTAGTTTAGAGATGGAGGGTGGAGACAGGCCCTTCGGCCCACCGAGTCCGCGCTGACCAGCAATCCCCGCACATTAACACTATCCGACACTCACTAGGGACAATTTATATTTCTACCAAGCCAATTAACCTGCAAACCTGGACGTCTTTGGAGTGTGGGATGAAACCAAAGTTCTCGGAGAAAACACGCGGTCACAGGGAGAGCGTACAAACTCCGTACAGACAGCACCCGTAGTCAGGATCGAACCCGGGTTTCTGGCACTGCAAGCGCTCTAAGGCAGCAACTCTACCTCTGCGCCACTGTGCCACTCTTATGCGGTCATTCCGTAGCAATTACCTCATGCAGCACTTATCTGCAGTATCAGAACCAGATAATAGCCAATATTGAAATGTAACCTAATAACCCGTCTAAATTAATTCTCTATGATGCTCATTGATCATTTAATAATAGTTAGTAAGTTCTCTCTCAACTGGAACATTTCGTTATGAAGGTACAGTTTTTTCCATAAAAGAGATGGATGGTACGGTGGCATAGTGGTAGAGCTACTGCCTTACAGCGCCAGAGGCCCGGGTTGGGTTTAATCCTGACTACAGGTTCTTATATGTACGGAGTTTGCACGTTCTCCCCGTGACCTGCGTGGGATTTCTCTGAGATCTTTGGTTTCCTCCCACACTCCAAAAACATACAGGTTTGTAGGTTAATTGGCTTGGTGTAAATGTAAATTCTCCCACATTGATATCTTCAGCCACAAGCGTTAATTAGATTTAGTCTTGTAGTACAAATTAAATAGAGTTACGGCATTTACCCACATTATGGATCGCCAGCCACTCCCTCTTCTCCCCTCTCCCATCAGGCAAAAGGTATAGAAGTGTGAAAATGCACACCTCCAGATTCAGGTAAAGTTTCTTCCCAGCTGTTATCAGGCAACTGAATCATTCTACCACAAGCAGAGAGCAGTGCTTAACTACTATCTACATTGGTGACCCTCGGACTATCCTTGATCGGACTTTGCTGGCTTTACCTTGCACTAAACATTATTCCCTTATCATGTAAATGGATGATAAATGGATTGATTGCAAATGGATTTATTGTCTTTCTGCTGACTGGTTGGCATGCAACAAAAACTTTTCACTGTACCTCAGTACACGTGACAATAAACTAAACTGAACTGAACTGAACAATTTGTGCTGCGGGAATTCACAAATCACTGCCACACAATTTGAAAAACGGAATAAAATATTATCGTTAAGGAATTCATATGAAGAAAAATTTAAAACAACATTCATTTTTTGTCAAGGTACACAAAAATGCTGGAGAAACTCAGCGGGTGCAGCAGCATCTATGGAGCGAAGGAAATAGGCAACGTTTCGGGCCGAGACCCTTCTTCAGTCTCTTATTTCCTTCGCTCCATAGATGCTGCTGCACCTGCTGAGTTTCTCCAGCATTTTTGTGTGCCTTCGATCTTCCAGCATCTGCAGTTCCTTCTTGAACATTTTTTGTCAAGCGTTTGTGCTATGGGAAAACCATGTTACAGATGTATTCTATGAAAGCACCCCTCCATAATATGGGGACACACTGCATTCAAATTGCGAGTCAGAACTATTCATGAAGATGGTAGGGATATGGAAAAAGTATAATTAAAATTATGTGAACTTGAAGTTGAAGATAGACACAAAACTCTGAGGCAACTCAGCGGGTCAGACAGCATCTCTGGAGAAGAGGAATAGGTGACATTTCGGGTCGAGACCCTTCTTCACCTTCTCTCCAGAGATGCTGTCTGTCCTGCTGAGTTACTCCAGCATTTTGTGTCTATCTTCAGTTTAAACCAGCATCTGCGGTTCCTTCCTACACATGAACTTGAAGTTCAGTACTCCAGAATTTAATACAAGTGGAGGCAATCCAATACCTAAATCAAATAAAGTTAGTCGTATTGCAGAAGGGAGAGAGGGTAGATATTTAGAAAATATCTTTGGCAATCCATAAAAAAATCATAATCCACTGAATGGCAAGCCTCTGATAAAGCAGTGGTGACATGTTAGAAGCATTTTAGTTTGCAAAGCTCACTGAATTCATACATTCTGCATATTTATTAAATATAAACAAGGAAGGCAAAGGGTTGGAATCACGTTACCTTGCTTTGGTGCAATTTCTGGGACCAGTTGAAAGGTGATGGGTCATTTCTGTGCCATTATGTTTCTGCAAAACGATTGGCGTCTGCCTCCTTCAAAAGATATGTTGCAGTTGATTGCACTCGGAATTTATCTATTGAATCATTTAATAAATTCAACAGCTGATCTGATGGAGTGTGAACCATTGATTAAAAACTGTTGCATTAAGTTCTGATAAGGTTGCAATCTGACAAAGGAATTGGTATGTTTCATAAGTCATGAGAGTAAGTCATCAGAGATTTATAATTTGTGGTCTGAACTTTAGAGATTTGATAGCTGCTTTGAAATCACTCCAGGGCATTGGTCATTTAAATGGATTGCAACGTAAAATAAATTTGCTGCATGGTTTTATTCTCATTTCGGTTTAATTCTATGCAGAGAGCAGCTGGCAGGAATACGGTTCAATAAATTAGCATTTATTATTAGCTTCCATTAAAAAGGAAGGAAGAGAGAAGCAAGCATGCATTGATGTTGGCTTTATCTTAACCTCATGATAGCCCTAAGTATTTCACACACGATAAAGTTTGCCTTTTCAGAGAATTCAGTGAATGGGACTAGCCCAGAATACCAATTTGGTTGGCAGAACAAGATAGATAAAAATGCTGGAGAAACTCAGCGGGTGAGGCAGCATCTATGGAGAGAAGGAATAGGTGACGTTTCGGGTCGAGAACTTTCTTCAGATTGTTGTCGGGGGAGGGGCGGAAAAATGAAAGGAAGAGGCGGAGACAGTAGGCTTGTGGGAGAACTGGGAGGGGGAGGGGAAGGAGGGAGAAAGCAAGGACTACCTGAAATTGGAGAAGTCAATGTTGGTTCGCACTAATCAACCTGATCTCCCGGTGGCTCAGCACTTCAACTCCTCCTCCCATTCCAAATCTGACCTTTCTGTCCTGGGCCTCTTCCATAGCCAGAGTGAGGCCCAACGCAAATTAAAAGAACAGCACCTCATATTTCGCTTGGGTAGTTCACACACCAGCGGTATGACCATTGACTTCTCCAATTTCAGATAGTCCTTGCTTTCTCCCTCCCTCCCCTCCCGCTTCCCAGCTCTCCCACAAGCCTATTGTCTCCGCCTCTTCCTTTCATTTTTCCGGAGAGGGGTATCTGTGGAAATAATTGACCAAGGAGTGGATGTGCGCATGTAAAAGTAAAATCGCTAGCGAAATGGTAAAAATAGCAGCGTTTTTGCGTCTGGTTTGCGCGGAGTAACGAATCAAATGCAAAATACCGTCCACCCACACACCCACAGAGTTTTAAAAGTATATAGATGTACGGGGTAATTTTTTTACACAGAAAGTGGTAGATGCTTGGAACGTGTTGCCAGGGTTGTTGTTCGTGGCAGATACGATAGTGGCTTTACGGGTCGAGGCACATCTTCAAGAGGCTTTTAGGAGGGATATGCAGGGAATGGGGGGTATGGATCACATGCAAGCAGATTAGATAATTTAACTTGGAAACACGTACAGTGCTGCTTTTGTGGTATTGGAATATTGTGAAGATAGACACAAGAAGCTGTAGTAACTCAGCAGGTCAGACAGCAACTCTGGAGAAAAGGAATAGGTGACGGTTTGGGTTGAGACCTTTCTTCAGACCAATAGTCAGGGGAAAGAGAAACAAGAGATATAGAGCAAATGAATGAAAGAGCTGCAAAACGATGATCAAGGAAATAAGGAGCCCACAATGGTCCAGTGTTGGCTGTGGGGTAGGTGATATCAAATTATACAGACAGTGAAACTCAACAGGGCGACAGTGAAACTAGTATGTCAACTAGGATGGGGGAGGGACGGAAAGAAAGGGGATGCAAGAGTTACTTAAAGTTAGATAATTTAATATTCATACCGTTGCTTTGTAAGCTGCCCAAACAAAATATGAGGTGCTCTTCATCAAATTTGCATTTGCTGTCACTGACAAGAGGAGGCCCAGGACAGAAAGGTCAGTGTGGGAATGGGAAGGGGAGTTAAAGTGTTTGGCAAATGGGAGATCACGTATGCCAAGGCGGAGTGAGCGGAGGTGTTCAGCAAAAATGATCGCCGAGACTGCGCGTGGTCTCGCCGATATATAGGAGTCCACACCTGGAACAGCGGATACAGTAGATGAGGTTGGAGGAGGTGCAAGTAAATCTCTGCCTTTCAGGGTCCCTGGACAGAGTCGAGGGAGAAGGTATAGGGACAGGTGTTGCATCTCCTGTGGTTACAGGGGAAGGTACACGGGGAGGGGTTGGATTGGGTGGGAAGGGATGTTGCAGAGGAAACGACCTCTGCGTTAAGTGGGAAGGGGTGAAGATGGGAAGATGTTATTAGTGGTGGGATCCCGTTGGAGGTGGTGAAAATTTCAGAGGATTATGTGTTGTATGCGATGGCTGATGGGGTGGAAGGTTAAGGGCCTGTCCCACGATGCGAGTTCACCCAAGAGCTCTCCCGAATTTAAAAAAAATCAAACTCGTGGTAAGTACGTAGAATGTACGTAGAAACTCGTGGATGTCCCGTAGCGGCTCGTAATGCGAACGGCAGGTACTCGGAAAACGCGGTAACTCTTGGACATTTGGCACGGTGTTGAAAAAACTTCACGAGTTACCCCGTTTCACGAGTACCTGCCGTTAGCATTACGAGCCGCTACGGGGCATCCACGAGGTCCTACGTACCCGCTACGTACATACCACAAGTTTGATTTTTTTTAAACTTGGGCAAGCTCTTGGGTGAACTCACATCGTGGGACAGTGGCTTAAGGACTAAGGGGACTCTTCCTCTGTTGTGACTAGGGGGAGGGGGAGCAAGGGCAGAGCTGCTGGGTACCGAGGAGACACGAGTGAGGGCCTCATCTACGATGGGAGAGGGGAACCTCTGATCCCTAAAGAATGAGGACATCTTGGACGCAGATGCTGCGTAGACGGAGGGATTGGGTGTAGGGGATAGAGTCTTTCTATATCTCTCATTTCCCTATCTCCTGACTCTCTGTCTGAAGAAGTGCCTCGACCTGAAAAGTAAATCATTCCTTTTCTCCGGTGGTGCTGCCTGACCCGCTGAGTTAATCCAGCTTGTTGTGTCTATTTTCAGTGTAATTCAGCACCTGCAGTACCTTCCGAATAGTAAGGTAAGATTCGCAGGGAAGTTTCAGAAGGATGTTGCCAGAGCTGGAGGGCTTGAGCAAAAAGAAGAAATTGGAGATTCTTGGACTCTTTCCCCTGAAACTCAAGAGGCTGAGGGCTGATCTTATAAATGTTTATTAGTATCCTGAGGGAATATATGAGGTGGTTGGTCAAAGTTTTATTCCTAGGGTCAGGGAGTCTAAAACTAGAGGGTAGAAGATTATCCCAATGTTTAGGAAACAGTTAGACAGGTACATGGATAGGACAAGTTTGCAGGGATATGGACCAAACGCAGGCAGGTAGGACTAGTGTCGCTGGGACATGTTGGCCGGTGTGGGCAAATTGTGTCAAAGGACCTGTTTCCACACTGTATCACTGCATGACTCCATTACTCTATTAAGATGAGAGGGAAAATATTTAAAGGAGATCTGAGAGTTTCTATTCTCACTATATTTGGATGTTAGTTTTCACTTCCTATAGTCTACGTCGGAGAAAAAAATAGCCAGCACTCAGCAACGTTACCTCCGCCTGTCACTTTAAATGTTGGCACATCAGACCTCAACATTCAAAGGGAGTGGCTTACTTAGTGCACAATGTACACCCACAGTTATACTCTTTCCAAATTCAAGGCCTGTGCCTTTGTTGTTGCCCGATTTATTACCATTCTTATATTATTTTTTAAGTTACTTTGGCATTAATAGTTCTTATATTGATGGGAGCTATTCATCGTGTGCATTTTACGGGCTAAAGCACCTTCAGGTCTACAAGGTTTCATTTCTGTCCTTTCTGGAAAACAATATCAGGCTAATAAACAATAATCAGGTCCTTGGGTCAATTAGAAGCCAAATAGGATTTCATTTCATGATTTCATATACATTGCTCCTCAGGCAAATTAGAGTCCAGAGGCAACGTGAGCACCAGGGTAATAAAGTGCTGGAGAAACTTATACAGATGCTAAACGAGTTGCCTTTAGGCACAAGGAGCTGCAGGTGCTGGAATCTCGACTGAAATACAAAGTGCTGCAGTAACTTAGCAGGCCAGACAGCATCTCTGACAGAATGGACAGGTGACGTTTTGTGTCAGGGCTCTTTCTCAAACTCATCATAATATGTTATGTGATCTGGTATCTGGGGTGGGGATTTGCATTATGATCCATTTTTAATGGCAGCTTTTTTGAAAGTACCATAAACTTTACAAATATAACTTTACAAATACAGATAAAAAAAGAAATGAGCAATGTGCTCAAGAATACAGGTTCACATATTAGCAAATCTTTCAGGAAATTGTTCCATACAAGTAGGTATGTTACAAAACTTACCTTCAGCGGCGCTGTAATTCTGCCACTGGCCGTGTGCGCGATTTTGGCGCGTTTGAGGGGGGGGGGGCAGGGTTAAAACGGGTTTTTTTTCCCGACCTGATCCTGAATTATATTTGTTGGAGTGCAAGATTTTGCTTAAGAATCGTTCCTACAGCCGTTCTGTGTTTTAAAAAAAAAATTCACCCAACAAGTTAATCGCTGGAATGATTTTAAAAGCAGCTTCTGAAGCCGTCAATGCCGACAACTGGGACGGATTTCATGGAGGACCAGGTAAAATAAAGTAGTTTATTTTTATGTATAAAAGTGTTTCTTAAGATGTATTTAATTCACATTTAAGTTGCGAAACGGTGATTTCCCCCCCCCCCCCCCCCTGAAGAACCGGCAGTGTATTTGCTGCAGATATGGGGGTATAAATTCACCGCACCTCAACGTTCTAAATGGACCTGTTCCAGAAAATCCCATTTGCAAGCTGATTTAAATGGCCATTAATTTACAGGTATTAAACATTAAATTCCTTCCATTTAGCCTATAAACCCATGACAATGAGATTTAAAAATTATGTTATATTCTGAATTCTTGTGTGAATGTTATTTGGACACTTAGGATATTTAAAAATGTTAATCTATTCTTAAGAAATAGATAGATGTTTAGATCTAGTAATTTAATTTTGTAATTAGCTACAATTAGGTAACTAACTAATTATAAGCTTTAATTTCAAGTCATCTAAGTAAGATTGTTTCATATTTGTTTCAGAATGCTTCAATCTATACTAACTGAAAATTTATTTCAGTTCTCTTAAATTTTATGAAAGTTATCGGCCTTTAAATGTTCTCGATCACAGCTTTTGTGTTAAGTCAATGAAAAAGCAATAGGGAACAAGATGCCAATTTCCGAGTATGAAAATGGGCATAACTTCTTTAATACTGAAGATATGAAAGTGAATTCGGTGTCAAATTAAACTTATTTTTATGCTTTATCTGATGGGATAAATTAAAAACTTGATTTTTAAAATCTCAAAATTTTGTAACATTGCTAATACAAGGGAAGGTGCCTAAAGTATGCCTTCAATAAGGCTGATTGGTCAATGCTGGGGGTTGCCAATCACTTTAATTCCCCTTCCCATTCCCGCACTGACCTTTCTGGGCCTCCTCCATTGTCAGAGTGAGGCCAAACGCAAATTGATTTCTCCAACTACAAGTAACCCCTGCATTCCCTCTACATTCATCCCCCACCCAAGTTGTACCAGCTTCAAAGTCGTCTTCTTGAGTCTCATTGCCTGTAATTGTTCTCACCTAGGCCACTACTATCAATGACCCGTTTCCTTTATCATTGTTACGTTTTACATATCTGTCGTTCATTTGTTCTGTATCTCTCTCTACATCACCGTCTATATCTCTCATTTCCCTTTCCCCTGACTCTCCAATATGAAGAAGGGTCTCGACCCGAAACGTCACTTGTTCTTTTTCTCCAGAGATGCTGTCTAACCCACTGAGTTACTCCAGCAATTTTGTGTCCATCTTCAGTGTAAACCAGCGTCAGCAGTTCCTTCCTATGCAATGGAAGGTCACCCTGGAATCTGAAAGTATCTGCATAGTCTTGAGATATAGCATTAATTAAGTCCTGAAAGGGTGGTAGTCTGGCTACTGAGATCAGTGTAGGTCAGTGTCACTCATGTTATGAGTCATACTTTGTAGCTCCGCCCACTAGTTTAACACAAAGCTTCCCTGCCTTGTTCTCACACTTTTAGAGTAACATGCTCGTATGAAGTTACCAATGCTGTAACATTAATAAAGTCCTTGAAACTTAATCACAGTGTGAGACTCTGGTTATTCCAACAGCAGAATCACAACACTCAGTAAGGAGGGAGTGAGGAGATCCCACCTCCTAGGAATACAGAGACTATAGGGTGACCAGATAGCAAGTGTGAAAAGTCAGTCCACTTCCTTTCATGAGGAGTGGGGGGAGATTCCAATATTATATGATGCTGGTTACCAAAAACCTCAACTGACAGATGGAGAAAGTCCTCTGAATGATTAGTGTGGAGAAAATTGATTCAGTGCTTCACTGGCTCTACGCTGGAATGAAAAATAACTCAACTTGATTTGGGCATCTAATCTTCCTGAAACAGTCACTCCTTTCAGACTCCCTTCCCGGATGTGTCACCTCATAATCTAAACTCTATCTCATTCAGTTATTCTGTTATTTATATATATTTTTTCCACTTTGGATTACCCTACAATCCTGCACTATTCTGCTGTTTTGTATGTGTCATTATATCTATTGTTGTATTTATCATTCCTGTAGGCATGCTGTTTATTCTGTGGGGTTCAGATGATGGGGATTTTCTTTGCACTCTGCTGTATAAACTAATCAAATCAGAATATGAAATATTAGCACAATGTATCAGGGGTGGATCTGCAAAGTGACGAATAGATTTCATTGTAAATCAATGTATAGTGGTTTAGTTTAAAGATACAGTGCAGAAACAGGGCATCCGGCCCACTGAGTCCACACCAACCGGTGATCCCCGCATGTTAACAATATCCTACACAAACAAAGGACAAATTACACATACCAAGCCAATTAACCTACAGACCTGTGCGTCTTTGGTCACAGGGAGAACGTACAAACTCCGTACAGACTGCACCCGTCGTCAGGATCAAACCCGGGTCTCCGGTGCACAGTACCACGGCAACGCTACCACTGTGCCACCGTGCCGTCCATGGACAAGTTGTGTATAGAAGTGGCAAATGGAATACAATGTTGTTAAGTGTGCAGTCCTGCACCGCGGTAGAAGAAATAAAGATGTAGGCGACTTTCTAACTGGGGAGAGGATCAAAATTAACTTGGAAAATTAATTTAAAATGTTCACATTTATTTAGGAAGAGCTTACCAAAACCTAAAACGTTCTCCTTTCTATTTCAAAAATTCAGCATTCATTGTTCCAGAATCCATGCTCCTAATTTAGTGGGAAGAGTGGCAGAGTGATTAAATTACAGAACCACTAGAAAGACACCCGAACCTGCGAATCAGTGATATATTTAAATCCCACCATAGCAACTGTGGAATTTAAATACAAATATGAAATACATTGTGAGTATTAAAATAGGCAAATCCTAACAATTGTGAGCCAAAGCACAAGGTGGTCATAAAAGTCCATCTGGTTCATTCATGATGTCTCTCGGGGAGATAGGTTACTTTCTCCTGCCTATGATTTATGTGCTGTGAATGAAAAAATTAAATCAATTCCATCAAATGTTTGAATATGGAAACCCGCTGTTATCATCAGCTCCCATCCCAGGGGTGAAACACCTACATGTTATTCCAGAGGTGTTGGGATCGTTGAAATAATTAATCCTTTGTCCAGCTCTTCACCTACAGATTGCAAAGAAGGAACTGAGATCATGGCAATGGATTTGTTTCCTAAACAGCCTTTCAAGCTCTGCTAAACTCTGCAGCTCCGTGGAGTTTATGAGCCTTCAACTAACATCATGCTCAATAGCCAATACTGATGGAAAAAATGGTGGAAGGACAATGTACAAAGAGCAAGTATCAGGACAAACCAGACGGAATGGGTGGCATTTCAGGTCGAGACCCTTCTTCAGATTGTCAGGGATAGGGCGACACAGAGATAAGGAAGGGTAAGGTGAGAAAATGAAACATCAAAGGAGATGTGAATTTCGGAAAATGTAGAATAGATTGTTGTTAGCTCGGGGAAGGTAACATTAAAGCAAACAGAGATAACATTTCAATCAGCGGGACAGTCAGACTGGTCGGAGAACTAGGAAGGGGGAGGGATGGAGAGAGAGGGAAAGAAAGGGCTACTTGAGGTCTGAGAAGTCATTGTTCATACCACTGGGGTGTAAGCTGCCCTATGGAAAATATGAGGTGCTGTTCCTCCAATTTACACTAGGCCTCACTCTGACAATGGAGGAGGCCCAGGACAGAAAGCTCAATGTGGGAATGCAAAAGGGAATTAAAATGTTTAGCAACCGGGAGATCAGGTAGGTCCAGATGGACAGATCAAAGGTGTTCAGCGAAATGATTGCCCAGTCCAGGCATGATCTCACCTTGTATAAGAGTCCACACCTTGAACAACGGACGATCATCTCCTTCGCCACAGTGACACCAGGCCAACAGGCCAGTGATCACTTCATGCACGTCTCGAGTGCATTTCGCTGTCTCTGTACTGTACACTGACAATGACAATTAAAGTTGAATCTGAATCTGAATCTGAATCTGAGTGGTTGTAATGAAAAGGGTGAGATCAGTAAGGGAACTGTAGTGAGTTATTTAACATTATGCAAGTCGATGAAAGCTGAAGCTGTGAGATGCTGTGTGCAGGAAACCAATGTGATGGCACAGATCCTTCAACTGGCACCTCAGCCCCAAACTCTGCAGGACATGTTGATGGCTTTGTTATATAATGACAAAGGTCAGTATCAAGATAATTAATAAATGGGAATAAAGAAGTGACAGCAATTAAATAAATCCCTTAGTTTCTCTTCATGGAAAAGGACAGAAATAATTTATCAGAAATACTAATGAAATGGAGGAACTAAAGGAAAATTGTATAGTTTAGTTTAGAGATACAGGCCCCTTGGCCCACCAAGTCCGCACCGACCCGCGATCCCCGCACATTAACACTATCCTACACCTACACTAGGGAGAATTTATATTTATACCAAGCCAATCAACCTTCAAACCTGTACGTCTTTGGGATGTGGGAAGAAACCAAAGATCTTGGAGACAAATCCACGCGGACACGGGGAGAACGTACAAACTCCATACAGACAGCACCCGTAGTCGGGATCAAACCCGGGTCTCTGGCGTTGTAAGGCAGCAACTCTACCGCTGCGCCACCGTACCACCCTTTTAGGCATTTGTAAAACTTTAGTAGTTGTGCAATTAAAATGACAGAAGGCTAATAAAACCTCAGGAGTTGATAATCTCATCTCCAGAATATGAAAAGAGATCATAATGGAAATAGTGGAAATACTGATTCTCATCTTCCAAAATTCTCTTAATTGTGGACAGTTTCCTGCAGATTAAATATAGCTGCAAGTTTAAAAAGTAGGAGAGCATACAGGGAATAGCAGATAAATAAGTTTAACATCACAATAGGACACTTCAATAATGTCAACTGCATTAAACAAAGACAAAGCAGGTTTGACAATGTTACTGGAGTTTTATTTTGATAATGTTACCGATAAACAAGGAAGTACCAACTACATAAAGCTGGAGTAACTGGAGATGCTGCCTGTAACTCAGTGGGACTGGCAGCATCTCTGGAGAGAAGGAATTCCTTCTCTCCTGAGATGCTGCATGTCCCACTGAGTTACTCGAGCTTTTTGTGTCTATCTTCGGTTTAAACAAACACCTGCAGTTCTTTCCTACACAAGTACCAGTGTATTTTGACTTTCAAAAGGCCTTTCATAAATTGACATTAATGTTCACATGTGATTAGGGGCAATATACTGATACGGATCTAAAGTTGGTGGACAGACAGGAATCGGAAAGTAGTATTAGGCTTTGTCTGGTTGGCAGACAGTGACAATTATAGGTCTGTGGAGATTAATGCTTGGAAATCAGCAAAGTATGTCAATTATTTCAATGAGGAAGCCATCTTCTTCAAACTTTGCCAATGATGTGTGAAATTGTGAATTGTGATGGAGGTGCAAATGGGTTTTATTTAGGCAAGTTGAGTGAATAGGGAAAGAAATGGCAGATGCAGTGTTATATGAATAAATGTGAAGTTACCCACTTTGGAGAGGAAAATAAAAATGAAGTATTATTATATAAACAATGATGCATTAAGAACTATTGATATGCAAAGAGGCATAGGAGTCCTTATACACGATACATTACAGATGGTTTCGGAGGTTTCCTTCGATCCAATGCAGGAGCCATTCACCGATCAAATCACTCATTCTGTCCACTGAAGCCGGCTCCAGTGCTTCACTCCTCACATTGAATTGAATTGAATTGAATTGAATACCTTTATTGTCATTCAGACCTTACGGTCTGAACGAAATTTCGTGCCTGCAGTCATACATACAATCATACAATAATAAACAACACTAAACACAAATTAACATCCACCACAGTGTATCCTCCAAGCACCTCCTCACTGTGGTGGAGGCAAAAATCTTAGGGTTACTGTCTCTTCCCTCCTCTTCTCCCTCTGCGCTGAGGCGATTCCCCACCGGGCGATGGTACAAACAGTCCCGCGGCTCACCGAACCCCGCAAACGGGCCGGTTCAAACACCGCGGCCCGGGGGTGGTCGAAGCTGCCGCCCTCCAGTCCAGCACACGCAGCCGCTGGCCCGCGGCTGAACCCCAGACTCAGGTCACCGCCTCAGAACGCCGTCCCAGCCACCGGAGCTCCGTTCCAGCCCCGAGCCGGATCGCCCTCACGTGAGTACCGTTCTCCCTCGGGCTGGGCCACTCCGACGGGAGCGCCGCTCCTCCCTCGGGCTGGGCCACTCTGACGGGCAGCGCCATACCTCCCTCGGGCTGGGCCACTCCGACGTGAGTGCCGTTCTCCCTCGGGCTGGGTCACTCCGACGGGAGCGCCGCTCCTCCCTCGGGCTGGGCCACTCCGACGGGAGCGCCATACCTCCCTCGGGCTGGGCCACTCCGACGTGAGTGCCGTTCTCCCTCGGGCTGGGCCACTCCGACGGGAGCGCCGCTCCTCCCTCGGGCTGGGCCACTCTGACGGGAGCGCCATACCTCCCTCGGGCTGGGCCACTCCGACGTGAGTGCCGTTCTCCCTCGGGCTGGGCCACTCCGACGGGAGTGCCGCTCCTCCCTCGTGCTGGGCCACTCCGACGGGCCACAGCCCCTCACGGGAAAGTCTCTCAGCCCCTCGCCAGGCCGCTCTCACGAGAGCGCAGTTCCAGCCCCGGGCTGGGCCACCCTCACGGGAGCTCAGGGCGAGTCCTGTCAGCTGCCTCCAGAGTCCCGAGGTCGCCAGCTCCGCCATTAGGCCTCAGCGCAGACGGAGGCAGAAAAGAGGGATACGACAAAAAGGTCGTATTCCCCCGAAGGGAGAGACAGCAAGCCCCGTTTCACCCCCCACCCCCCCCCCCCCCACATAAACACGACCTAAAAACCAAAAACGTAACTAGACAAAACGAAAAAATACAACACAAAAAAGTAAAAGACAAACGGACTGCAGGCGAGCCGCAGCCGTTCCCGGCGCCGCCACTTCCGTGAATCGATTTATCTCGTTGGTGCACTGCAATTCTTTCTAACAAAGTGATCCAACTCCCAGTTTTGAAGATCCGAACAAACAATTCAGAAACATGTTCAAATCTACCAAATTAAATCTGAAATAATCAGGTAACTAAACCAGACAAAGGTTAAAACTTCATAAATTTCCTTTAAGCACGGAAATCAGTTCCATGCATGAAGCCAGATCCACAACAATGTAGATGACTCTTCAGGACGCCTGCAGGCCATTCCATTGAAGGAAACTAGGGATAAGAATTGAATGTTTAAGAAGGAACTGCAGATGCTGGAAAATCGAAGGTAGACAAAAGTGCTGGAGAAACCCAGCGGGTGAGGCAGCATCTATGGAGCCGGTTTCAGGCCGAAACGTTGCCTGTTTCCTTTGTCCCATCGATGCTGCCTCACCCGATAAGAATTGAATGCCTGCTTACCAGGGTGGCACGCTGGCTCAGCGTTAGAGTTGTTGCCTTACAGCACCAGAGACACGGGTTCCATCCTGACTACTGGTGCTTGTCTGCACGGAGCTTATATGTTCTCCCCATGGCCTGCGTAGGTTTTCTCTTGGATCTCCATTTTTCTCCCACACTCCAGGTTTGTAGGTTAATTGGCTTCGGTAAAATTGTAAATTGTCCCTAGTGTGTAGTGTGGTGTTACTGTGCGGGGATCGCTGGTGGCGTGGGCTTGGTGGACTAAAGGGCCTGTTTCCATGCTGTATCTCTAAATTAAGCTGAACAAAACTACCAGTGGCACCCACATCCTGTGAAAACAATTTAAAAAGATTCTCATCAGAGCATCTACTGAAGAGCATCCAGAATGTTTTTTTTTTAATTAGCGAAGGCATCATATAAATGAGCAGGAAGCTGGCACTAGAATTTATGACAACTCTAATTAGATCACAGCTCGAATCTTATGGTCTGCTCTGGTCATCCCATTACAAATAATGTTACTGGAGAGAGCAGAGAATGTTACCAGGACTGAGAAATGTCAACTGTGAAGAAAGATTGGATTAGCTCAGTTAGTTTAGTCTCTCTGGAACACTGGAGGGTGAGAGGAGATGACATCAAGAGGGATCAAAAACCAAACCACATTCAATTTCAGATGAAGAAGTGTCTCAACCTGAAACATCACCTATTTCAGTCTGAAGAAGGGACTTGATCCGAAACGTCACCCATTCCAATCCAGAGATGCTGCCTGTCCCGCTGAGTTACTCCAGCATTTTGTGTCCATCTTCAATTTCAGGCAAATGTACTAGAGTAATGTAGAATAGAGTAAATATATTTGCACCCAACATGTGATAGGGGTTTGGAACTCACTGGCTGATAGGGTGATAGAGGAAACCTCCACCACATTATAAAAAAACACGTGTATGTGTACTTGAAAAGACATGGTCTCCAGTGCAAAAGCAGTACAAGGAAGTAGCATTGTTTTGGTTAGCTTGGTACAAACATGATGGTCTGAACACTTTCCTGTGTTCTAAATTGTCTAACGTACTTTTCTTTTCTCTACCATTGACAGGAAGTATGCCTAGGTCTAAAACGGATGGTAATTAAGGCATAGTCATAGTTAAAGAGCATGAAAAAACGGCCCTTCGACCCAACTCATCCATGCTAGCCAAGATATCCAATCTAACCTAGTCATATTAGCCTTATATTAGGCTCATATCCCATCAAATCTTTCCTATCCATATATTTCTCCAAGTGTCTTTAAAATGCTGTTATAATACTAGCTTCAACTACCTCTAGCCACTCGTTCCATACAGCCACCACCCTCTGGGTACAAAAGCTGCCCCTCAGGTTTCTATTAAATCTTTCCACTCGCAACTTAAACCTATGTTCTTGATTCCCCTACCCTGGGTAAAAGACACTGCACATTCATCCTATCGATTCCCCTCATGGTTTTACATGCCTCTATACCATCACACTTTTACCTCCTGCCCTCCAAGGAAGGAAGTCCTACTGTAGTTTGCTCAATATCACCCTGAGATTCAGGCCATCAAGTCTTGGCAATGTCCTCGTAAATCTTATCTGCACTCTTGCAGAAACAAGGAATTGCAGATGCTGGTTTACAAAAAAAGACACATGGTGCTGGAGTAACACGACAGGTCATGCAGCATCTCTGGAGAACATAGATAAGTGACATCACAAGTTCGGACAAGAAGGGTTTGAAGAAGGATCCCGACCCGAAACGTTATCTATCCATGTTCTCCAAAGATACTGCCGGACCTGTTGAGTTACTCCAGCACTTTGTGTCCTTATCTGCGCTCTCTCCAACTTAATGACATCCTTCCTATACCAGAGTTACCAAACGTGAACAAAATACTCCAAATGTGGCCTCAATCATATCTTATACAACTGTAACATAATATCACAACTTCCATACTCAAGACCCAGACTGGTGAAATCCAATGTGTAAGAAAGAACTGCAGATGCTGGTTTTGTAAGAAAGAACTGCAGATTCCTTCTCTCCAGAGATGCCAACTCACCCGCTGAGTTACTCCATCATTTTGTGTCTACCTCTGATGAAATCCAATGTTATGCCTTCTTTACAACCCTATCGACCTGTGACACCAGTTTCAGGGAACTGCGTACTTTTTGCTACTGCTCCCTCTGCTCTACAACACCCGAGCCTGATAACTATCTTCACTGTCCAAAATGGCACATACTGTAGTATCATCTGCAAAGTTACTCATCATGCCTTGTACATTCTCTTTCAAATCATTGATACAGATGATGTGGACAAGCCTTTTGGCACTTTAGGATAGTTTTGGATTACGATAGGGTGAGCTCACGAGATTAAAATTCCGAATTGGGGTTCAGGTATTATACAGGAACATAATCAGATTGATTGAAGTTTTAATTTTAGTTTTTAGTTTTAGAGATACAGCGAGGAAACAGGCCCTTCGGTCCACTGGGTCTGCTCCGACCAGCGATCCCTGCACATTAACACTATCCTACACCTACTAGGAACTATTTTTACATTTACCAAGCAAATTAACCTACAAACCTGTACATCTTTGGAGTGTGGGAGGAAACTGATGATCTCGGAGAAACCCCATACAGGTCATGGGAAGAACGTACAAGCTCCGTACAGACAGCACCTGTAGGTTGTTTGCAGTCAAGGACTGACTGCATGGGTTTTCTCTGAGATCTTCGGTTTCCTCCCACACTCCAAAGACGAACAGGTTTGTAGGTTAATTGGCTTGGTAAATGTAAAAATTGTCCCTAGTGGGTGTGTGTAGGATAGTGTTAAAAAGGACAAAGGACATTTATTGTCACATACACCAATTAGTGCAGTGAAATTTGAGTTACCATGCAGCACACAAATAAGATAAACACAACACTTTAGAATTTAACATAAAACATAAAAACATCCCCCCACAGCAGAATCAATGTTTCCCACTGTGAGGGAAGGCACCAAAGTTCAGTCTCTTCCTTCGTTCACCTGTGGTCGAGGTCTATTGAGGGTTCCACAATCGCCGCTACGGTGGCCCAATATTTTCAGGCACTCGAATGGAAGAACATTGTCAGCGGCAAGGAGCCTCCGAATCGGCCGCTTCCTACCGGCTCCCGAAGTCCGCAAGCCGAGCTGGGAGGAGATTCAACACTGGCAACCTCGGTGAGAGATCCCAGGCTCCGCGATGTCAAAGTCAGCGCCGCCAGCGGCTGGAAGCTCCTGCCGCCCGTGGGTGGAAGCTCCACAGACCACAGCTCCATGGTGTTGAAGTCGGGAGCCCCAGCACTCCGGAGCTCCAACACGGCGATTCCCGGTTAGACTTCTCTCGCTCCGCGATGGAATCCAGTACTGCGCCGCCGCTGCTGAAGGCTCTGGCTGGTCTCCGGCAGGAAAGGTCACGCCAATCCAGATGGCAGGCCACGAGGAAGGAGCAAAGATGCGGCTCGGAGGATAGACGCATCCTCGACCAGGAACGGTTTCCCCCTTCCCCCCGGTCCCCCACATAAAAAAGACTAAAGACCTCCAAAAACAAACTTTAAAACAGACTAAAAATAACAGAAAGGATGAGAGGACAGACAGCTGCAGTCGAGGCAGCCACACTCGATGACGCAATGTGCGTAGATCGCTGGTCGGCGCAGACCCGGTGGGCCGAAGAGCCTATTTCCGCGCTGTACCTCTAAACTTTATTTTAATTTTTTAATTTTTTCTTTATTAGAAGTACAGTAAATTACAATAATACACATCAGATATATCTTATTACATTTGTTGTACCACTTCGTTTTTCGAGCTTTAAAAAAGATAGAAATAAAAGAAGTAAGGAAAGTGAGCAAGAATCGCGAAGGTGCAGGAAAGTGTTGGGAAAAGAAAGCCCCTTAGGGAGGAAGTTAGAGAAGGAAGTAAGAAAGGAAATAAGACCCTAGAAAGAAAAGAAAAAAAAGGAAAAACAATCGCTCTATTGTAACACTAAACTCGCAATAAAGGATATACCAACCGTGTTTTTTTTTTTTTTTAATTTATTTTATACCCCCGATACCAGATCTTGGTACCATTTATATTTTAAATTACTATTGCACCTTATGCTTGTAATAGTTCCATAAATGCAGACCACGTCTTTTGGAAGTGGTCTGCTTTGCCTGCTAGGTGGAGTCTCATCTCTTCCAAGTGTAGTGTTTCGAACATGTTTGAAATCCACATTTTTATTGTTGGTATTGGAGCATTTTTCCAAAATTTGAGTATAAGCTTTTTTCCCATTATTAGCCCGTAATTAAGTAAGTTCTTTTGAAACACGTTTAATTCGGGGTTACCTTCCGATATTCCAAAAATGATCCATTCTGCTTTTGGTACAAGTTTTATTTTAAATAATTTTGTGAAGATTTCAAATATTTCGTTCCAGAATTTTTGGATTTTTATACAGAAAACAAAAGAGTGCGCTATGGTAGCTTCTTGTGACTGACATTTATCACAAATGGGTGAGACATTGGGGAAAAGTTTATTTATTTTAGTTTTTGAATAATATAGTCTATGTAATGTTTTATATTGAATTAGAGTATGTTGTACGTTGATCGAGCATTTATGCACATATACTAAGTGTTTATCCCAGCTCTCCCTTTTGAAATTTTTATAGCTAGTTCTTGTTCCCAGTCTCTTCTAATACCATCGGTTGTAGGTATTTCTATATTTAAAATAATGTTGTATAAGTATGATATTAGATTTGCTGATTCAGCCTTTGTCTTCATGGCTTCATCCAATAAGTCTGGGGACATGTTATGGTAGTCTTTTGTGTATTTTTTCAGATAGTCACGGATTTGAAGATATTTAAAATATTGATTATTTTTCAAATTATATTTCAGTTGTAATTGTTTAAATGATAATAATTTTCCTAATTCATACAAGTCTCCGAGCGTTTTGATTCCCATTCTTTCCCATTGTGTAAATGATTTATCTATAATTGAAGGTTTAAACGACGGGTTATTGACTATTGGCATTAAAAGAGATAGATTTCTTAATTTTAGATTCTGTTTTATTTGTTTCCAAGTTCTAATTGTACTATGTATCATTGGATTTTTATTATAATTTTTGTTATTCAGATTCATTGGTGAGAGGAGAGTCGCTCCTGTATTACACGGAGAGCAGTCCTCTCTCTCCATTACAATCCAGTCCACCTGCTGGGCAGAATTGTCCAGCAGGTGAATCATATTTTTAATATTTACTGCCCAATTATAGTACATAAAGTTAGGGAGCGCTAGACCACCCATCTCTTTTGGTTTACTAAGGTGTGCTCTTTGTATTCTGTGGGATTTATAATCCCATATAAAATTTGTAATGTCTGAGTCTAGTTTTTTGAAAAACTTTTTTGGAAGATATATTGGCATTGATTGAAATAAATATAGGATTTGTGGTAAAAAGATCATTTTTATAGCATTTATTTGACCTATTAAAGACATCGGGAGCGTTTTCCAGAATTTGATTAGATTATTTAGTTTCTTAAGTAAGGGGCTATAATTGCGTTAAACATAGCGTGATAGTTTCTAGTGATTTCAATTCCTAAATATTTAAATTTTTCTGTGGCTATTTTAAAGGGGAATTTCAAGAGATGTGTTGAGTCTTTCGGTTTTATCGACATAATTTCACTTTTGTTCCAGTTTATTCTGTATCCTGAGAAAGATCCAAAGTCCTCAATTAGATTTAATATGTTTGGTATACTGATTTGGGGTTTTGTGATGTACAGTAGTACATCGTCTGCATATAAGGATATTTTGTTATTTGAATATTTTGTATTACCTCTAAACTTAACCAAACTAAAATATATCAATGATTTGGATGAGAATTTACAAGGCGTGATCAGTAAGATTGCAGATGACACGAAAATGGGTGCTATCATGGAAGATGGTTAACAACAGGATCTTGAGTAGCTGGGCAAGTGGTCAGATGAATGGTTAATGACGTTTAATGCAGATATGTGAGAGGTATGGGTTATTGATTGGGGACGATCAGCCATGAATGGCGGTGCTGGCTCGAAGGACCGAATGGCCTCCTCCTGCACCTATTTTCTATGTTTCTATGTTTCTAGGTGCTGCATTTGGGGAAGTCAAATCAGGGGAGGACCTTCACAATGAATAGTAAGGTTATAGGACTCTATGCCTATGATAATGTGAAGGGGACGGTGAATAAGCAGAGGTGATGGTACACCCTGCCACCATTGACATAGTTAGCAGAAGGGTTTAGATCCTGCACCATGAGATAAAGTGTGCGAGATAGCCATTTAAAGAGCAGCACCTCAAAACAAATAATTTCCAGGTTGCTTCCAGTGCCACAAGCCTGAGAATATAAGAAACAAAAGATGGTCAAGGAGACAAGTGAAGGGGAAAGGGCTTTAGGTTCATGGATTATTGGAACTATTTCTGGGGAAGGTGAGATCTGTACAAGGATGGATTGCACTTTAATCAGAACATGACTAACATTGTAATGGATAGACACAAAAAGCTGGGGTAACCCAGCAGGACAGGCAGTATCTCTGGAGAGAAGGAATGGGTGACGTTTCGGGTCAAGACTCTTCTTCAGAAATTGTAGTGGTGAGGTTTTTATGCGAAAGTTTAAACTGAATTGGCAGGGCAAGGAGAATCAGAGTGTGTGTTCATATAGGACAGTACAGTCATCCAGTGGAGAAAAAGTTATTAAGTCCGCATGAACAGAAGGATTAAATGCACATGGGGGAAGTGGAAAGCTAAATTGCAACTATTTCAATGCAAGCAGTCCAACTTTGTCAGGTAGATGAAGTCAAAGGTTTAAGTAACATGTGGGGCCATGATACTGTCACAGAAACATGGTTGAAGAATGGACGGACATTTATGAAGACAGACACAAAAAGCTGGAGTAACTCAGCAGGTCAGACAACATCCCTGGAGAAAAGGAATGGGTACTATTTTGGGTTAAGACTCGACTTCGACTCATCACCCGAAACGTCACCAGTTACTTTTCTCCAGAGATGCACTCTGAACTGCTGAGTTACTCCAGCTTGCTGTGTCTATCTTTGGTTTAAACCAGCATCTGCAGTTCCTTCACACACATTCTGGCGACCAGGCACCCCAGGTATAGAATCTTCAAAAGGAGGGGAATACAAAAGAGAAGGGGGCATTCCACTACTAGTCATGCGCTACTTCAGTTTTGAGGGAGGATATCCTTGAAGACTCAACTGTAGACATGAGTAGAGAGTACGATATAAAAAGGGTCTATTACAGATCCCCTAACAGCCAACAAGAGACAAAGGAACAAATACGTAGGCAAATAGATAACAGATGTTATAATGGTATCATGGTACTCACTCTATACCCATGACTGCGTAGCGAACCACAGTGCGAACTCCATCATCAAGTTCACTGACGACACCACTATTGTGGGGCGTATCACTGATGGGGATGAGTCAGAATGTAGAAGAGAGATCGAGCAACTGTCCATATGGTGCCAGCGCAATAACCTGGCCCTCAACACCAGCAAAACCAAGGAACTGATTGTGGACTTTGGAAGGAGTAGGATGGGACCCACAGCCGCGTTTATATCAACGGGTCGATGGTTGAAAGGGTCAAGAGCTTCAAATTCCTGGGCGTGCACATCTCTGAAGATCTTTCCTGGTCCGAGAACACTAACGCAATT